>NC_077228.1:4420604-4724771 GCF_027887165.1 Monodelphis domestica | reverse complement strand
TAATATATATGTAATATAGATCTAACCATATAAGATCTGATTCCAGTGTATCTGTAGAATACTAATAACTATGGAATAAGTAATACATTTAACACCCTGCTTCTGCCAGTTGCTAGCTAGCTGAAACTTGCTCAAATTCACTATTTGTCTGGCTGCCCAATGAATTCACAGGCAGCCATTCTTCTCAGGGAAATTGGCATATCAAGAAATCAAAGCTCAATTCTGTATACATGTTAGTTAGTACAGGCAGAATTGTACTGGGGGTTCTTTGAGTGAGAAATATAAAGCAGAATAGATAGCCTATACAAATATATGGGTCTAGAGATATGGAGATCCCTATATCCATATATGCAGAGGTATGAATAGAAAGGAGAAAAGCCTCTACATTATGTACATCTCTTCTCCCTCTCTCCTCCTCTCTCCCTCTCTCTCCCTTTCTCACTTTATACACACACACATATATGTACATATATGCCTAGATTAATCAACATGAACCTAGACTCATATTTCTCCTAATTGGTTAAATTGATCCCATCCATAATATTTATGCTGAGATGAGTGGGACTGCCTACAACTCCATGTCAGTTCCATCAACTCCTGCAAAATATCTGGGATTCCATCTGCAGGTCTCCCTGCGTGGAAACTCCATTCATCAACATAGATGGTAGCTCACCTAACACTCAGCAGGATTAAATGACCCAAAGTCTGACAGGCAGGATGTGAACTCAGGACTTCCTGACGCTAAGCCTGGCACTCGATCTGCTTATACGTTGCTTCCTTTCTACACACCTCTGCGCTCCTATAAATGGTCACAGTAATGAAGTCTTTGCTCCATCTACGACAGCATCACTGACAGATTGGGGCTGTTAGGAAGAATTAAAGCTGGCCATTATAAGTAGTTGATGAGTAATAATAATCTCTGATGAATACCTAGTCACTATTTATTGTGGTACTAACAGATGATAATATCCTGAGCTTATTGTAGAATGCCCCAGTATAAATTAAACGAGTGCTCTGCTTGTTAAGAATTTTAAAGGGCAAATAAACATGGAGCATATTTATATAGTCGCTGGACAGCGTGACAAACTAATGCTTCATATTATTCACACCCGGAGCCAAAAGGATACTTAAGGGCCTCCATTATTATTTTTTTTTCCGGAAACATTTGAATTTTGACTTGCTTTGTACCCCTGGTCAGGCTCAACTTTAGGCAAGTGACAGAATCCTGTCATAAACAATAGAAAGCAGGTAATCTCTGGCTACAGATTTGAAAGGGCAGGTTTATGTTGCTCGGACTAATAAAAAGTCTTTCCATTTTTCTTCTTTTAGAGTGATAGTGTTTTCTCTGCCTTGAAGCCAAATTCCCATGTAGTCAAATTACAGTGGGAACGAATGGCTTATGGGGACCGAAACATTTACTTCTCATTGCAGATGCGAGCACAAGTTTGACTTACTTTGCTGAGCAGAAGAAAGTGACTTCCTGGACAAAATGATTTCCCTGAGAAGAGTCTGCTTAAAGCATGTGGATTTGAGATGAATCTGCTTTGCCTACTAAGGGGTTATGACTGGTGATGTTTGGCCAGTGAAGTCTTCCCTCGACTTGGCTCCTATCATCTTGACTTCACCAGGCCTTGCAAAGGTACCTTGGGAGGGGGGAAAAACAAACATTCTAGAAAGGGACCCCAGGAAATTGTCCCTGGGGCACAGCGGGGGACTGAGAGGAAACCTGTCTCACTTGCTCTCTCTTGTCTCATTGCCGGCCACCATTTTTGCTAGATTTGTTTTCTCTTGATCTATACCACTGAAGGTTCCTGGCAATAATAATAATGGTGTTAATAATATACTTTTATAAGACACTGTAGGCTAGGAGATGGGCTAAGCACCTTACAATTTTGTCTCATTAAGGCCTTCCAAGATTATGGGTGGCAGGTCCTGTTATTTTCCCCATTTTACTGATGAGGAAACTGAGACAAATTGAACTTCAATGAAGTCTCCAGGCGCACGTAGCTAGTAGGACAGCTAAGTGGCACAGTGAATAGAATGCCAGGTCTGGAGTCTGGAAAACTCATCTTTGTACATTCAAATCTAGCCTCAGACAATTATTAGCTGTGTGACCCTGGGGAGTTCATTTAAATCTGTTTGCCTCCTTTTCTTCATCTATAAAATGGTCTGCAGATGGAAATGGTAAGCCATTCTAATATCTTGGCCAAGAAGTACCAAATGGGTTTAAGAAGAGTCAGATATAACTTAAAATGACACAACAACAACAACAATAACAATAGCAAGAACCCAAAGGTAGCAAATACCTGATGTCCAATTTGAACTCAGATCTTCTTAATACCAGGCCCAATGCTCTATCTATTCTTGTGCCACCTAGCTGCCCTGGTTAGTTTCATCGCCCTACTCAAGCACTCAAGTGCCACTTCTTATTCAAGGCCCTTTCTGATCGTTGTTGTTCAGTCCTGAGGAAATAGTTGAGTGGTTACTATTTGCCAGGGGCCAAGCTAAGTACTGTAGATGCAAAGAAAAACAAAATCTTGGTCAGTCTCCTCTTCAGAGAGCTCACATTCAAATAGGAGAGATCACAGGCACATGTAAGGTATATAAAGGGCAGATCAAACAAAGCACGAAAGGGAAGGGACTAGCATTGGGGAAGAATGAGTGAGAGTCACCTTCTCACCCCCATCCCCTGGAGAATCTAGGAATTGAACTGAGTCTTGAGCATTAAGGCAATGGAGGTGGAGAGGCACCTATTAGTCATGCTTTCTTCTTGGAGAAATTTCCTCTCCTCTACTTTCTCTTATCTGCATAAATGTCATTTCTCATAAGAGATTGTCAGCCTCACGGGAAGGTGGTGTTAAATATTTCTCTCTTTATGCCTCATAATCAGTAAGTCTAGCGTCTGGTACATAGTAGTTGTTTATTAGTTTTTCCAGTAATTGATTTGAATAATCTCTAACTTCCTGGTCCTTGATGCCATGGCACAGCACTTAAAATGAAAGGGAGTGACCTAGGTATAAAGGGATATATTATAAACAAACTGAGAGAACAAGAGAAATGTTGTCTTTCAGATTTGTGGATGGGAGACACATTTATGAATAAACAAGAGATAGAAAGCATTGTGAGATGTAAAATGGATAATTTTGACTATATTAAATTAAAAATTGTTGGATAAATAGAATTAATATAGCCAAGATCAGAAAAAAAGAAATAAGTTGGGATGTGTGTGTGGATGGTTTCACAGAAAGAGGTTTAATATTTATATTCTATCTATCTATCTCTATCTATCCCTATGTATCTATATCTATATAACTTTGTCAAATATCTGAGAGTATAAGCTATTCCTCAACTAATAAATGGTCAAAAGATAGTAGCATAGTCTTTGGATGAAGAAATCAAATTATTACTATAATAAGTATATGAAAAATTGCTCTAACTCATTATTGATTAGAGAAATGTAAATGAAAAAGCTCTGAGATATCATCTCATGCCTATCAGATTTGCTAAAGTGATAAAGGAGCAAAATGAAAATTGTTGGAAGGGATGTGGAAAATTTAAAAAAAAAATCTGTTTCCCTTTTGACCTAGAAATACCACTATTATGTTTATTTATTAAGTTGACCAAAGAAAAAGGAAAATAAATATGACCAACTAGATGTTTCAGTGGATTGAGAGCCAAGCTTTGAGAGAAGAAATTCAGGGTTCATATCTGGGCTCAGACTCTTTTTTAGTGTGTAATGCAGGATAGTCACTTAACTTCCATTGTCTAGCCTTTACCATGGAAAGTAAGAGTTTAGAAAAAGAAAAGAAAAGAAGGTATATGTCCTAAAATATTTATAGCAGCTCTTTTTGTGGCAGCAAAGAACTGGAAACAGGATGATTGTCCATCAATTGATGAATGGCTGAACAATTTGTGGTTTGTGATTGTAATGGAATACTATTTTGCCATGAGAAATGTCAAACAGAATGCTCACACACAAACACACACACACACACACAGACACTCACACAAACCTGGAAAGACTTATATGAAGTGATACAAAGGGAAGTGAACAGTACTAAGAGAATATTATACACAGTAATAACAATAATGTGTGATGATCAACTGTGAATCACTTAGCTATTATCAACAAAGCCAGGATCCAGGGCAACTCCATGACCAAAAAAGCTATCTACCATCATAGAAAGAACAAAATATGAATATAGATTGATACATAACATTCTTCATTATATTTTTTTCATGAATACTTCTCTAATGTAAGCAATATGGCTCTTGTTTCATAACATGGCAAACATGGAACAATGAATTATATGATAACGTATGTATAATCTATATAATTATTACATATATGTTGCCATAAATATAATGCAAGCAAACTGAAACATATCAAATATTGAAATATTGGTGCATCAAGGCCAGAATTACAGGATTTAGCAGCTTCCATAGTAAAAGAATAGGAGGAGGTGGTTAGAAACATTATAAGGAGGAGGTAGTTAGAAATATTATATTTTTCAGGTCAAAGGTAGGATTACAACCAAGAATCATTTGCTTAGCAAAAGTGGGTATAATCCTTCAGGAAGTAAATGGATACTTGATAAAATATAAGATTTCTAAACATTTCTGAGAAGACCAAAGCTAAATAGAAAATTTGACATTTAGACAAAAGACTCAAGACACATATAGAAGGGGAAAAATAAAAGAATAATCATAAAGAATTCAATGGAGTTAAATTGTTTACTTTCCTTGTATGGAAAAAGGAAACATGTATCTCCTAAGAACTTTATGCTAATTAGGGTAGTTAGAAGGAATCTGCATAGTGTGACAAGGAAATCACTTTAAAAGACTGATATATATTAATTTAAGGTCGCCAAGGAATTCAGCTATGTAATTCCTAAATGGAAACTCAAGTCAGCCATCAACCTTTTATAGAGTTTAATTACAAACAGGAGGAAGAAAGGAATTAGAGATAGAGAGAGAGAGGGAGAGAGAAAGGGGAGAGAAGGGAATAGGGCTTAAATACCCCTTCTGTATAGGCTGGGCCAAAAGGCCCAAGCCCTTAGATAGCTGGGGCAAAGAAAGGAGATCAGTCCCTATTACTCACATGACCAAAATGGAGAAACAGTCTCCGGGGCCTCCACCTCCAGCTTCCTTCAGAGCAAGCTTCTCAGAGCACCTCTCCAACCACTCAGAGCCAAAACTCTCCAACCAACACCTCAGTCCTCAGACCCCTCTATCTTTAAGGAAACCATCCAAGTTCCCTCCCCTCAGTTCTCACATCTACCAATCACTGTCCATCATTTTCCCTGTGCCAATGGTGGCTCTAGCTTAACCCAGGACCACCCAGAGGTCTGTGGCTTTGCACATGTCTGTTGAAGGTCATATTCTCAAATAATTAAATCTTGATCTTTTGCTACAGCCCTTCCTAAATCCTGTTACCCTGAGTAGGGTAGAGATTGGAATAATTAAATTTTGATCTAGGCTGCAGCCCTTCCTAAATCCTGTTAGGACTGAGTAGGGTGGAGATTGCAATTTCCAAGACCTGGTTAAGTATCTCCATTGTATCAATTCTAAAATCAATCATGACTCAAAGAAATTCCTGTTCTATGCTTAAGCATAGGTCAAAGCCCTTTCCATTGTTCAGCAAAAGGTTTTCTGTCCTAAAGTAATCTTAAGAAAGGAGGAGGAGGAACCTCCCATGCCAATGGGGTTCACATTCCAATAGACTATCAGTAAGAAATTTTCCAAGTATGAAATTTCCCAATGGTGAAATTTCCAACATTTATAAGTCTAAGAAATTTTAAGGTTTACAATAGACAGACTGTAGGTATGAGGTGATTATGTTGAGATGAACTTCAAAAAATATTGGCTTGAGAAAGAGGGATTCACTGAGAGAAGGGCAAGAATGAGACAAATTACAGCAATTTTTCTCACATGAAGGAGGTACAAAATAAAAATGGGCTCAATGGAGAGGGAAAATAGGGGAATACAAGAACCTCACCCTAGTTGGACTTGGGTAAAATAGGGAAATTTATTTATACACATGCAGCTGGGTGTAGAAATCTATCTTACCCAGTAGGGAGATAGAAAAGGGAAAGTGATAGGCAATTTGGCAGTGATGAGGGAGAGGATGAATGGGGTGAGGCAGTGGTCAGAATCAAGATGTAATTTTAAATAAGACAGAAAAAGAAAGAGAAGAATGAACAGAGGAAAATGGAATGGATGGAAAAACAATTAATGATCATACCTGATGTGAATGTGATCAGCTAATCTACAGAAGGGGCAAAGATAACAATGGATTGGAAAACAGAATTCAATAATCAGTTATACATGTGACATATTTGAGATAAAAAAACAAACCAAGTTAAATGAAGGGCTTAAGCCATGTCTTTTAAACTTCAGCTTAAGCAAACAGGACATGGTGACCCTCATCATCTTAGAAAAAGAAAAAAAATCTGATTTAATGAGATAATAAAGAAAACAATTTTCTAAAAGTAGTGTAAACAATGGGGAAATATTAAAAAATACATTAAGTTTCTCAGGCAAAGGCACCATTTTCTTAAATATATTAGGAGTAAAATTAATAAAAAATAATCCATTAATTATGTTAAAAAGAAGTTTTTAGAATATATCAAAACTATCTATATACTTAAAATGCTCTAGATCACCATTGATGAGAAAAATGCAAATTAATACTACACTGAAGCACAACTTTGTACCTATCAGAAATGAAATATGCTGGAGGGATGAGAGAAAATAATTATACTCATGAACTGTTGGTGGAGAAATGAACTGATACAACCATTCTGAAGAATACTTTGAAATTATGCTCAAATGGCCATAAAACTGGGGATACATTTTGATACAGCAGTACTTCTGCAATGTCTATATCCTAAAGAGAAAAAGGGAAAGGAAAAGAAAATATGGGCATAAATATTTATAGAAGCTCTTTTTGGGGTAGCAAACAAATTGGTAATTGAGAGGATGGTCATCATTTCAGAAACAAATGAACAAGTTGGAGCACATGATTGTGATGGGTTACTATTATGCTATAATAAATGACCAGGCTGATGGAAACAACAATAAGTACAATATGGTAAGGCCTATATGAACTGATGAAAACTAAAGTGTGAAAAACTGGGAGATCATTGTGCATAATAATAGCAATGATGTAAAGATGATGAAATATGAAAGGCTGATGCTCTGATCCATACAGTGATCCAAGACAATTTCAAAGGAGTTCTGATGAAACAATGCTCTTCATCTTCAGATAGAGAACTCATGATTTCTGAGAACAAATTGAGGTATAATATTATCTATCTATCAATCTATTGATATATCTACCTACTTATCTATTTATGATATCAGCAATGTAGAAATAAGTTTTATAGGATTTCATGGGTATAATTGATATTATATTATTTTCCTTCCCCGTGGGTAGGAGATTGGTGGGAGGGAGGGAATCTGGAATTAAAGGCTTTAAAAGAAAAAAAATGCTAAAAACAAATAATGTAAAAAAAGAAATGCCTCCTAGCAACTATTTCTGTGGGTGCTATAGCCATAACTACTGAAGACCCAGAAAAAGGAAATTCTTACCACCAAAGTAAATGGTCCTGTCAAATGATTCACCATCAGAAATAGTTATGGTATTATTCATGGAAAGAACCTTAAAGAAGACACATTATTAAAAGCCTTGCCACTATTCCCTAAGGACTCACCTAGTCTATCTAACTTGTACCTGAGCTATCTCTTGTTTTGATTTTCTATCTGTATCCCTAGTGCTTAGCTCAATACTTTGCATATATTAAGTGCTTTAAGTAATGTTGGTTGAGTTCATTAATTCAGTCTGTACTGAATACTGTGGGTGAGTTCCTTAAAGGCAGGGATTGTTTTTACCTTTCTTTATATATATGAAATGCCCCTCCACTCTGTGAAGAGTGATAAATTCACTCTAGCTCTGCCTTCATTCCCACAAAGAAAGATTAAGAAAAATGAGAGATAATCTGAGAGGAAAGTCTCCATGGTGTAATCACTGCCCCTATAAGGCACAAATAACTAATAGATTTTCACCCAAATCCTTCCCCTGCTCCCACTTCATACTGTAGTAATAAAGGAAATCAGCATGGGTATAAGAGGGAAATTGTAGGGCAAAAAATCAGATTTCAAATGCCATGCAGAAGTGGCAAAATAGTCTTATCACATTAAAAAAACCAAGCACAAATCAATCTATTACTCATCACATCTTCTCCTCCGGTCCAGTTGCAGGCCCTCTTAGCATGGACCGACTTGTTATCCTTTCCATTCCCACTCTTGCAAGTGGATCAGTCTAATGACATAATGGATAGAAAGCTGGACTTTGATGGATGCTGACCTGAATTGGAATCTTGCTATAGGCACTTCTTTGGTTATGTCCTCACGTTACTTCTCTGAAATTTCCACATAACATTCTGTAAAATGCGGATAGACATAAGCATAATATTTATGGCCCCGGATTATTATGAAGTCCCTTGAGATCAGATACATAATGTACTTTATGAATACAAATCTCATGGAAATGGCAATTGTTATGACAATCATCAAGCAACATTTTATTTCATTTTTAAATTTAAATTAATTCATTCATAACACGAAAACACCCAATTAATTCTCTTCTCTCTCCTCCCTGCATTAGAGAAGACATTATTTAACAAAAAAGATATATGTACCTAAAAAGTGTCTCACTTATTTCTGTTTCTCAGTTTTTCTCTGGAGATGCATCTGCAGAAGTCATTCTCAAACAATATTTCTATTCCCTGATATAATCAAACAGCACGTTAACCAGAGAAAAACTTCCACTTATTTTCCTGTTTCTTCAGAATGCATCACTTTCCGCTCCTCATTGCATTTAGAAAACATGGTTTCCTCTCTTCCTGGTTTCCCTACAAGCTCAATTCACCTTTTATCCAGGAGCCTTTTTAGGGAGATCAAGTCCTCCATGTTTCCAGAACAGATGCTTCATTACAGGAGGTGGTGAGTCACTCAACTACATAACCAATTCACCTTTTCCCCAGTCTCAGGCAGATGTTGCAGGCTGTTAAACAGTTTTAATAGGAGATGAACCTGGCCTACTGCTCTAAGGACAGGAAAACTTTCTTTTTTTTATTGGCCTTACCATGTTCATGGTTCATTAAGTACAATGTACAGCCATTCAAGTGCTGCTAGTGGACCCCAGAAGGACCTGGCAGTTAGATGAGGGTTGTCAGTCTTCCTCCTGTTTTGTCCAGATTGGGTAATAAAAAGAGAATTGTGAGGGGTGGGGTGCAAGTAAGGAGCACCATTTAGATCAATGCCTCCCAAGAAATAAAAAGAAAAGGAATGTGTTTTAGAAAGCTGCAGGAGAACATGGCCAGGCAGCTAGACACACTATGGCTAGTGTTAATTAATCTGTAATCCAGAACTCTCTGAACTACCTCTGTGCTTTGCAGCACAAATCAAAAACTTGTGGCCAAATATTTACCCAATGGAAGGTTCTGGATCTCCGGAGACAGTTCCAATAAAAGTTGTGTTGGGTGACCAGACACTCGAATGACAATAGACACAATAGGAATTTATTGTCCACAGACTAGATTAAGATGGTAGAGAGCATACATGACCTCTTTTTGTTTGCCCCTAAAATAAAAGGCAAAACTGGAGGTATTTAACTGTCTGCATTTTTAAGCTGCAGTTCAGAATGATTAATCACTGTGGCATCCAGAGAAAAGGAACTAGCTGCATATTTAGAGAGGCCTTTCCAGATTGGTTTTATCCAGTATTCCAAAGTGAAGCATCCAGATTTTTTATTTTTCCAAATCCCAGAGCTGAACACAGTTACAAAATGTGTTAAAACAATTCATGCATGATTTTTACCTTTTTTTAAACCCCACCTATGGCAGAATTTACTGTGCAGTCAAGACAACATGCTCTGAAAGCTCTCTTCCCAAACTGTGATTAATGATCAAACATATTCTTTGCTTTCCCTCCGTCTCAGTTCTGAAATTTGCTTTGTTGGTAACTTTCATGGAATGGAGGGGATCCCTTCAAATATTTATATTGTTGCAGTTGGTACAGAGAGGATCTTGGGTTTCTTCTGTCAGCAAGACGATGCAAGATTAATTTCAGAGTGGAACAAACCATGCCATACTGAGAATTTTTGGAATTATTCTTTTTCATTATTGTCAGCAATCTGCTTGTGAAGACATTCTGCTACAGAGGAAATGACACTAGTCCTAGAGTAGGAATGCCTGGGTTTAAACCATACTTCTCAAGTTTGTTGTGCCTTCTTCAGTCTTGAATTGTACTTGCCTGGACTTCAGTTTACTCATATCCAATGTGCACATATTGGACTGGAATGCCTCTGAGATCCTTTCTTTGGCCATGACCTTATGCCAATTTTTACAGAACCATATGTTTTGCCATGGAAGGGAACAAAAGGCCATTTAATCCAGCCTTATCATTTAATAGTTGCAGATATTTAGGCATAGAAAATGTATGAGATTTGTTCAAGTTCATGTCTTATGATTATTGTTTATCCTTTATAAAATGGTTATGGTGGGATTAGTCCCTTTCCTAAAAGGAAGGAAATGCATTTTCTAAATGTATTTATATATACCAGACACTGTGCTACCATCTTACAAATATTGTATCATTTGATCCTGACAACTAACCTTGGAGTTAGATTTCATCCTATGGTTAAACAGCCTATTATTGTGGGAGAAGTTTGTGGTGCAAGAGCAAATACTGGTTCTTGTCCAAAGAATTGCATCTCTGACCTCTTCATCTGAAGGCATAAAAGTGTTTATTTAAGGATATTACAGATAGTATGGCCATGGAGGTAGAAATAGCCTATGGGGGTAGAATGACTACTACAGAGATTGAATTGCAGCCATCCCCAGGAATTTAGGTTACTAGATTTGTTGAGGGTTTGTGGGATTGGCCTCTTCCCATCTTTGGGAACACTCTACCTTTCCTCGTATGATTCCTTCTCTGGGCACTTCAGGGGTGTCCCAGGTCAAAAGTGGAGAAGGGACACAAAAAGAGGAAATATAGTTTCTACTTTTGTTCTAATTGTTCATCCTTTGTTTTCCAAAAGCAACAATGCCATCTCAGTGATGTCTTGACTAGGTCCTGAATTGAATTTAAATGAGTGACAGTTGCTTAAAGCTGTTAGCCTCACTGTCTCTTCCAAAGTCCTTGAGTGGCAAGACAAAAGTCAGGACAGCTGATGATAACCTGTAATGTAATGGATGACCATGGCACCTCTGCTGTCTGACCAAACTTTAGGTATCTCACAGTGCCTGTTTCAGACATCTTCATGGATGTTGGAAGCAATTATTCTCATCTTCCCATTCCACACAATGAAGTTTTCACATGCTTATGGTAGACATCAGGAAGGACTAAGATCATTGGCACAAAAGCTAGCCAGTCCCTTTTTAGGGCTGCCTATTTATCTTGGTTGTCCACCTTTCACCCAACTCTTTCCTGTGTCTCCAAGAGCCTGTAGCATGCTCAGTGGCCACACCTGCAAAATCATCCTATTGGCAAGTTAAATCAGATTGAGTGTAACCAAAGGCTTCAAACCTGTCATGAGTTAGGAGGATGTTTTCTGCTGCTATGACTCTAGAGGACCTAACCTCTCAAAGGGCATCCAATGATTTGTCAGTCATTGACTCCTATAACATTTTCTTAATAGTGCTTATTGTCCTTGATCTTCTAAACTCACCATGCCCCCTAGGTGATTTTATTTTCTCTTCTGATTTCAGAAGCACCAACATTCTCCTGATTACTTTTTCCACTTCTCTGGCTAACCCTTCTTTGTCTTTACTGGCTTTCATTTTTAATTAAGAATCCAAGCCATTGATTATAATTGTGGCTATTTACACTTTCAGACCAAATACATTTACTGTGTTCAAATTTTGTTTTATAATGAGGAAAATGGGATATTCTCTGACAACAAATTTCTTTTTAATATTTATTATCTTGTAGACAGAGCATAGAGGAGGATAAAACCTGAGACAAATATCCAAACCTAACAGAAATGCTTAAAGTAAATGAGTCTTTCTATTTGTATCTTGGCAACATTAGTGGTGGGGGTTGATCCCAGAGCTCTACTGTTGTTCTTTGTCTCATTTCCCTGTGTGTGCAGAAAAGGAAAAGGCCTTAGCATATTTAAACATGTGATCCATGTCAGAGAAATAAGGATAAATTGACTGATTAGTTATCCCACAAAAAAAAAAATGGGCCCTACTGAGTGCTCCATAAGACTCAAGAATAAAGATTTTTTTTCCTATCAACAAATGTTGCCATCACAAAATTCAGAGCAAACATCTGTTTCAAAGGAAAATTCACAGAAGTCTTAGAATTTAATTGATTTGATTTAATGGATAAATATTAAGGACCAGAAGTGTGGATGTCATTGTCCAAGGTGCTGAAGGCACTGAAAAGTAGAGATGAATCCCTCACCCCCCAAAATGTTAATTATCTTATTTAAGCATATGCTAGAAATTGTGCAAACATCTATAATGCTCCCTGTGAATCTTCCCCACAGCAGCCTAAAGAACCACCAGGAAACATAGTGTTTTGGAAGCCGTGCTGAATTTGAAGTCAAAGACCCCATACCCTGTCCTTTACATTTAGGTGTTTAATGTGAACTAGGAAGGGTTCTTGTTGCTTCATACTGTGTGCCAAGCTCCTAGTACAAACCCTAATCTCTGGATTAGTGATTGCCAGTTTGACTTCCTGACTTGAAAGTCATCTTATTCCTCATCTACAATAACAAAACACCTAATTTAATAAATGAGTAAACTAAGGCTTACTAGCTTGTAGGTCATAGATTTTGTTGAAATTATAATTAGGGCCAGGATGAAATTTGTATGATTCTCTCCCTAGAAGAGAATCTTTTTTATGTCATATAACACTAAACTTAAAAAAAAATCTTCTATTACTTAGAGTAGATATAGTAGATACATTCTACTAATATAATTTCCTTTTTTCTGACCTTATTATTATAAAAATCATTCTATGATAATGCTCATGTAGCTGCTGAGTTTCTTTTGGCACATATACTCCCATGTACTTTATTCTATCTGTGATTATTTTAAAAGAGTATATCTATTTTTTTCTTTCAGAGCTTTGTTAGTAATATAGAACAATGATGATGATTGATATGGATATATTTTGTATATTGCTACTTTGCCAAAAATATCCATGTTTCGACTAACTTTTTGGTTGAGTTTCTATTGTTTTCCACATATACCTTCATGTCATTTGCAAAGAGAGATAGTTTTATTTGCCTCTTTCCCCATTCTGATTCCTTCTATTTATTTTTCTTCTCATTGCCATGGCTAGCATTTATAATACTAAATAGGCATCCTTGTTTCACTTGTGATCTTATTGGAAGGACTTCTAGCTTATCTCCTTTAAAAATAATATTTTCTAATGTTTTGATTTAGATGTTTCATACATTTGAATAAAATTCCATTTATATTTATATTTTCTAGTTATTTTAAAATAGGAATGAGTCATATTTTATCAGTGTTTTTCTGAATCATTTTATATAGTATGATTTTTATTATTTGCATCATTTTGGGGAATATATAATATATTGTAATTTATAATATGTATATAATATATGTGATATATATTATAATGCCATAATACATATTATTTATATAATGATGTGATGTTGCTAGTAATATAGTCAATAATCGTTTCTTCCTATTAAACCATCCTTGCATTCCTGATATAAATCGTCTTTGGTCACAATGTTGACCACAATCTTTGTCACATATTACTGTGTATAAATGGAGATTTTGAGCCTTTGGACTTTATCCCCCAGAATTCCCTTAGTATTTCCCAAAATTCCAATTTCTTGCATCCCCACATTTTGCTTGATTGTATTTAAGTGGCTATAACTCCTCCCTCTTTCATTCTTGGACCTGTGACCAGGCTGAAGTCAGGCAGTTCTTTTGTTTTAGTTATTATTAATAAAACTTCATAAAATATAATATTTAGGTGTTGATTATTAATTTTAAAACCCACATTTGTAGTCTCCTGGCTAGTATTTTATTTAGGAATTTTGCATCCATTTTCATTAATAAGATTGGTTTATAATTTTCTTTCTTTTTAAACTTTAGGTATCAGTACTATATTTTTTTCATAAAAGGAATATGATAAAAACTCCCTCTTTACCTGTTATTTGAAATAATTTACTTAATACTGGAATTAGTTACTCTTTAAATGTTTGGAAGAATTCATTTGTAAATCCAAACCATATTGATGCATTTTTTAGGAAGTTCATTTATGGCCTATTCATTTTCTTTTTCTATAATTAGTTTATGGATATTCTATTTCCTCCTCTGGTAGTTTAGACAGTTTATATTTTTGTAAGTATTTTCTTTCACTTACATTGTTAAATTTGTTGGCATATAATTGAACAAAATAACTCCTAATCATTACTTTAATTTTATCTTCATTGGTGAGCATTCTCTATTCATAATCCCTAAATCTTTTACATTTGGTATTTTGTGTTTTCCTGTACTGTAGATTCAGCTATAATTGCTTTGCATCTGGTGCATTATTTCTTTTTGTCTTTTTCTATCTTTCTCAGTTTCTTGCTCTCTGTCTCTCCATATCTCTCTATCTATATTTCTCTGTTACTCTCTGTCTCTGTCTGTCTCTGCCTCTAGGCAGAGGAAGACTACATATAGGGGAAATTTTCTAGCATCCCATATTTTTGGTAGTGGAGTTGCTCAGGTTTAAATTTATTTCACTCTGGTTTCTGACCTGACCACTTGAATGAATTTTTTTCTTTGTAGTTATCAAAGGTCTGTTTTCTTCTGAATTTGATTGACTTTCATCTGATATAAGTTCACTTATTTTCCATACAACTCTTGACATTGTTCAACATTGCCTCTGCCTGGATATTATTCTTTCCCTTATTGTATTATCATGATTTAATAGGAAGTTTTATAGATTTGAAGGAAGAATATTAGGATATTAATCCTATCTTTTGTATATATTATTATGGGCAAATTCCATAACCATTATCAGTTTTAACTAAATTAAGTGTAAACTGTAATGGATGGAACAGATGACTTCTCTTCTGCTTCTCTATGACACATTGATTTTGTTTTTTTCTGAAAGCATATGGAATGTTTGGTCTCATAACCTATTGAAAAGAGAAAAATTATGAGAAAATTTTCAAATTGCTTAATTAACAAAGTAAAATAACTATTGCCTTTTTCATTTTAGGTAAACAGCTCCCATATTTTGACAGTTGCCATCTTTCCATAGGACTGGCACCTGTGTAGAGTTCAGTAGCATCTTAGGTTAACTCAAACTTCCCCGTGGGAGAGGCTAGTGTCTGCTCCCTAACAATCTTATAATATAGGAGAAAAGTACCGTAAGGGATAACATAGAGTATGAAGATTCATTTGGAGACTGGTTATAGTATGCTCATTTTGGAGCACCAAAAATTTCTTTCTATTAGTTGCAGAGTTGGAAATATTAACCCTTCAATGAGGCCTTAGTTGGTACTCAGACATTTAATTTTATTCCTTTTGTTTGGCTGCATGATGTTAATGGATTTCTTTGACTCCTTTTTGGAAAGCATCCAGTGAGAGACAACTAAAAGAATAAAGATCATCGACCCTCTTGACTGAGTCAACATGTGGTCCTGTGAAAAAGGGGCCAGATGATTTTGTTCCTTCCTGTTTTGGGTGCATCTGAGTTTTTCAGATAGCACAGAAGTGATGGACAAATCGATAAATAGTAACATTGCAGAGAAAATTTTGAGACTCAACATAATGATAGGTGAGAATTTGACTCCTCCATTAGATATGACATGGACTCATCCATCAATGATGCTATATTTCTATGTGAACTTTGTGAGACTAATATAATGTAGTACTAGCTTAAATTTGAATCCATCTTCACCAAATAAATGAGGTGTCATAGGTAAAAATATATATTAGGCTAAAAGTTGTACTTTTTCTTTGTTATATCAAAATAGTAAACATCCCTTGGTATAAGCCAATTTATTCTAAGTGGATAAAATGAATTATTTGCTGGTAGCTAACAGTGATCAGAAGAGAGCTTATTGTAGATTGAACTGAAAGCCCTAGAGACATCCCCATTCCTTTTGGATACTCTGTCCCTTGAGGGATAAATAAAGCTCATTTCAGACTGGTAAAATAAGAGCTTTCTCACTACACCCAAAATTAACATAGTAAAATGCATTTGCTGCTTAAATTTGGACTTAATATCCTAGTGCTCCTATTATGCTAAAGACTGCTAAGAAATTCTTACCCATGTTAAAAAGAGAAATACATTATTTGCATATGGGAGATATATTTTTCAATGGAATTATTCACCCATTTCCAAATATAACAAATGACAGAGTTGGTTAATATTATGTCATAGTTGACACTCAGTAAAGTAGAATCCTTTGGTTGTTTGACAAGAAAGCAAATTGATTTTTTTAGAGAGGGAATAGAATCTAGAAGAGAAATGCCTTTTATTAGAAGTTGCAGCAGTTGAAAGTTCTTGTTAGACTCTGGAGTTCATAAAAAAGAAAATAAATAAATAAATAAAGATATAGCAGCCTAGAGACCTTCTCTGAAACTCCTGGCAAATGAACGTGAAAGAAACATTTTATCTTCAGTGAAAAACCCAAGGGCCCAGAACTGATCTTTCTTAATAAGTCATCAACAGAATGCCATAGGTCAACTAGAACAGGGCTTAAACCTTCCTCCCTCTTTTTCCCATTCTTTATATCCTCTATGGCTCTCTAGGGTGAACACCAACTGGCTAAGGAGAAACATGACCCTTTCTATTACAATGTTTTTGTAGAGGTTCACTTTCTTCATACAGACATTATTGACTTTTCTCCCTGGATAGCAAATATAAACCAGAGATGAAAGAAGAAACTGAATTAAGATCTGTATTTTTTCTCAATTTTGAAATAAAATGGGGTCCATTTCTCTACATAGTGAATTCATCTTGAATGATGAACATTAATAGAAAAAAGTAGTATTAATTCTGAAATCTTGCATATTGTAGAGGTTTCTTTGGATTTGGGCTTTATTCCCTAATTGTAGATTGATTTGGTTAGTTGAAGAGAATCCCATTTTGTCTTCCAAATATATTATATGTTGGTGCAGGCATAAAACATTAGAATTGGACTCAGGAGATGTGAGTCAATCTCTATCTCTACATAGGAATACCAATGTGACTTTGGAGAAATCCCTTCATTGGACAAGAAGATCATAAATTTCTTACCCCCTCCATACCCAAAAGGGATCATCCTTTGATGTCTTTTGGTTTCATCAAGGAAGTTGTAGTTTCAATGACCCTCATATGTATAGATGGTAGTCTTTATGACTGTATAAATGTTAGGTTGGTTCTACAGATTTTTAAATCTGATTTAGATTATATAGGATTTATTTTTTCTCTATTCATCCTTCCAATTAAATGAAATTAGACAAATACCACTTATAGAACCAACAGGGCTAGGAATTTTGGAAATACTCAGACCACATACATCTAAAAATATGACAAATGAACAATGTCTCCAGAAGTTCATTCTTTGAAAGTAGTAAGTCCAGGGTTCATAGCAGTTGAAAATTACAGTATCATATAATAAGTTGGATTGATATTGATAAAATTTAAAAGCTGTGAAACATATGAGATATGAGATGATCTTTTATCTTATCTAATATTGGAAACAACTTTATTGGAAAATGGTGTCTGCTTGGGGAATATCAGAATGAACAAAAATAAATTAGGTAAAGTTTAGCTAATAGGGCTATAGAATTTAAAAGCAATTAGAATGATTCAGTGGGGTGAAAATGATAGAGATGTGATCTAATTTATCTTTATTATTTTTTTAATTATAGCAGATGTTAGCCCTTTCATTTCTTTTAGAAAAAAATAGGTTTATTGATTTTTTTTATCTGAAAACACTTTTATACCTAATATATATCTAGTATTCCCTCACCTATGCATAAAAATATTTCCCATGAAGCATATGCTTTGGCATTATCCTGAAAAACTGAATTCATGATTTGGGGTCCCAGAAGGAGATAAAATATGGCTTTAGAGGTAATGCTGAGTCAGATAATAGAGAAAATGGGATTTCCCTGAGGTCTTTCAGTATGCCTTAAAAGATTTCTATTTTACAAAGAGTAGGGATCCACTGCCTCCAGGAGGTAGATCATTCCACTTCTAAATCTAATTTTGGAAACTAGCCAATATTATTTTCTCTGTATATCTACATCTTCCATTGATTACTTCTAATTTTGCCCTGTGGAGCCAAGCAACAAAAAAGTAAAAATATCAAAACTAAATAGTGAGATGTCTTCTATTTCTGTTCTATTCCTCCCCCATGTTTTATCAGGAACATTAAATAGTTCCTAGAGTGAGTTTTGTTTCCTCATTTATACACACACACACATTTTTTCTCCACATGAAGACTGTAAGGGATAGAGTGCTTATTGTTTTTTTTTTCTAAAAGAATAATGGGAGCACTGAAATACTTGGAGTCAGTTATGACATTGTTTCAAATTCTATTTCTGTCACTTCTAAGTTGTATGTCTATAAGTAAATTCCTTTGATTTCACTGAGTCCTATTTTCACTTTTTCATAAATTGGAATATCAATACTCTAAGTGTCTACCTCAAAGGGTTATTGTGAGGAGCAAATTGGTTACACACCCTAGAATTTTATATACATGTTTACTTTTTAAAATTAAGATTGATAGTGGTAGTAGTAGTAGTGCTGATAGTGGTAGTCATGGTAGTCATAGCAGTGGTACCAGTAATGGTAGTCATGGTGGTAGTAATAGTAGTAGTAATGGTGGTGGTATTCCCAATTCATAGAGAGAGTGAGATTTTTATTGGTTGATTACTTTAAAATAAGTGGAGGAGGCAAGACCATAATCCCAGCCTATGGATTCCATGTTTTCCTATTACTCTGCTTCACATGTATTCCATATTTTATGGGACTAAATTTCATTAAATAGGCAGCGGACAGCCTGTTAGACCTGTAGTCAAACACACATACGTTTGAGCCTCACATGACTATTTGACTCTGATATATGAAGTTAACTTATTTTTACCTCAGTTTCTTTTGTGTAGAATGAGATTAATTCTACCACCATTGTTGTGATGGATCAAATGATGTTGCATATATCAAATGAGGAAACTATATTAAGTGCACTGTATTCTTAAAGTGCTATATTCACTTTAGCTTTGATTAACCAATCAAGGTATTATTTTAGAATTTTTTTGTAATGTAACCTGGCGGTTGTCTTATCTTCCTTCAATAAGGAAATATTCTCTTCCCTTCAAAATGAGAACCCTGAATGCTTGTGATATTTGGTTTTTGAGGCCTTGAGGGAGCATTACAGAAACAGATGTAAAGAGAGACATTCTGATTTTCAGTGAGCAAACAAACATGTGACATTTCTGACAGATATTTTTGGTTTGTACATTAATCCTGGATTCCTCTAATTCAACACATAAAATGAAATCCCCAATCAATGTTATTTCTGTCCCTGCCTCTTATATAAGACATCAGCTAGTTTATAAAATTGTTCTATCACAAGGGACCCAAACAGCTGTTATTTATGCCAAGCTAATCTGCAGGGCTTGTGCTGTTTTAGGAGACTCAAGACCAGGGGATTCAGAAGGAAAGTAGATTTGAGTGGCAGCTACTAAAGAGATGAAGAACCTCTCATTGAGTATCCATTGGCTTTTAAGAGGGGACATGGAGTCTGAGCCACTGAGTGCACAACAGTGAGCAGCTAGAACCTCAGTGGAAAAAAGAATCAGAGAGTTTGTGTTTACTCTGACCCTCAAGCAGAAAGAGAAGTTGATGGAGAGCCAACAATTAGTAGAGGAGTTCAATGAAAGTTTAATAAACAAATTCTCAGCAGTACAAAATAGACCTGGGTGAATTACTTCCATCATGAAAAGATAAAGCATGAGTTTTCTTTAAATTTTGAAATATATAGCATGTTAAAAAGATGTTACAAAATTTGCTATTATTTTTAGTACTATATCTATGATTTCATTAGCTTGAAAAAGTCCCAGAAAGGCAAGTTGTCACTAACAGGGAAAATCTGGATTTGCTGCCCAATTTATTTAAAAAAATCATATATAATCTTATAATCACTGGCCTAGTCCACTGAAGGGTTAAGTGGCTCAAAAGCCAATAGACAGAACAGATTTTGAATCAAAATCCTCTTGGCTTTGAGGGTAGTTCTCTGTCCACTGTGTCATTCTGATTCTTTAAATTAATTTATTAATATTAATCTATTAAAAGACAGATTCATTAGTGTATAACTTGCTGGTCATCCCCTTGTTTATTAGTCATGTGACCAGAACAAATCATGTCATATCTATGAGATTTCTTTTTTTTTTAATTTTTATTTATGTATTTATGTGGTCATTTCCAAACATTATTCATTAGAGGCAAAGATCATTATATCTATGAGATTTCTAAGATTAAGTCAATGAATTAAAGAGGAGTTGAGTTGAAATCTCTCTTGGTTCATTGAGGAGGAAAAAATACTTGAGGGTAAAGAATGGCACAATGGATAGATAACTGATCTCAGAATCAGGAAGACCTGTATTCAAATCCTTCCTCATATTTTTTAACTAGCTCTATGACCCTGGACAAATCACTTAAGCCTTTTCCTCATCTGTAAAATTAATATATTTTAATGACCTCCAAGGTCTTTTCTGACTCTAAAATCTCTGATGTTTTCCTTTGCCTCATATTCAAGTATTTGCTGTTTTCTCAATTCTACTACTGCAATATATCTCAGACTTGTTGCTTCCTCTGCATGTCCAAATCCCTAATGCCAATTCAAGACCCAAAGCTACACAAGAGGAATTCAGACTAGATCACATATACCAAATTGTACAGTTTTCAAGTGCTCCGAAATAATTGCTGTTGAAAATTCCCATTTCCTTAACTAAATGGAAAATATGATGTGACATTAAAGCTAGGAACATCATGACCTCTAATGAATCCCAGTAACAAATACCGAAAGGTCAATACACATGCTGGGCATTGGATATTAGCTGACACTCATTATGATTTATTTGCCCAGAGTGTTATGGAATATATTATCAAGGACATATTATACTTTTTAAAATGAGTATGAATTTAAAGAGAAAATATTAGGGAAGAGATTCATAGATTTGCTAACTATATTTTTAAAATAACCAGTGAAAGATGACAACCTTCTTGAGTGAGAGTGAGGGGCAGTGGATCACAATTCTGACCTAGACCTAAAAGCAAATAAGCCATTAAGTTCATCCCCTTCCTTCTACAAATGACTTTTACACATAACTTGGCCAGAGTTAGATAGGTAGTGAGTGGCAAAGCTGTGATGTCAACTCAAGTCATAGGACAGGAAGTTCATCACTAAAGCTCTATTTCTTTTTCACCAGAACCAATTAAACCAGATTTGGAGTTTGAAGACCTCGGTTGAATCATGGGTCATTTAATCATTATCCATATGGCTGCATGCAAGCCAATTCAACATTCTCAGGGAAGTTGTTTTCCTTTATGTTTTCACCTATGAAATGGAAGTGTGTAACTAGAACCATTACAGTCTTTTATAGAACTAAATTCAATGATCAATGGGGAATCTATGGAAAGACATAAGTCAGAATCATGTTATATTAGAAGGACTGAATCCACCATCTATTTTGGTAGACCATATATAAAATTTTAAATCCATCAAAGGATGAAAATATATTTCTAACAGAGTCAAGGTGGTCTTAGGTGTAGCATAAATTCTGACAGAACCATATGCCATCTATGTAGATTGCTTACTCTTCAGATTAGAGAAATTGGTTTTCTGGGAGGAATACATCACTTAGGGTTTATCTTATACCTAAGCCATGGCAACTATCTGGAAGGCAGTGAGAACACACAAACACAAATAAAGTCCCTCACTCACCCACCAAAAGAGAACCTAAGTGAAGTAGGATCAGTGCTAATACTCCAAACAATAAGTCAATCTAAAAGTAGAAGTAGCTGCCCTGGGAGGTGATGGATTACTCCTCATTACATGTCTTTAAGCTGGTGTTAGGACAACATTTGTTCAGGATATTATGATGGGGACCTCTTTTCATTCATAATACAGATTAAATAACTGCTAGGGGACCTTCTAAGTTGGGGGTAATTGTGTTATTATAGTTGAGGAATAAATATATATTTTAAATTTTAATCTAAGCCTTCTTGGGAAATTTCAGAAAAATCTAAATACTCTCCTTCCTCATGCACAAACAATTCAAAGGAAATAGACAACTCCATGAGTTGTTCATCCTATAACTTCTTGGAAGTCTCAATTTCAAAAGTTGCATTAATTGTTACAAATTAGTGAACTGATTATACTCACAATTTAATCACCAGTTGGTTAAGACCAAGGTTTGAATCATTACCAAATTATAAGCATAAAGAAGGAATGTCATTACCTGATTAAAACAACGCAAACACTACCAGTTTAATTAAAACATCAACCATCACACCTTTCCTACCTCCTCAAAAAACAAACAAACAAAAGGTTCAGAAGAAAAGCACTGATTTTACCACCATCTCCTAAACAATGAAAATAATGAAGAAAAATTTGCAGACTTACCTAAAGTGCCTGGGTACAGTGGAGAAACATGTTGTTTGTCCATTTTTGAAGAGGATCAATGCCATCACAGGGTGATGCCTTGACTGCTCATGAGTTGGATTTAAGTGAGGGAGAGTTGAACAAAGTTGTTAGCTTCACTCTCTCTTCCAGAGTCATCAAAGTCCAATGCCAAGACAAGTTGGTAGAACTGATGATGACCTGGGACGAAGTGGATGACTTCGAAATCTAGGATGTCTGTCCAAGCTCTAAGTGCTCCATAACACCTGTGTCTGATGCTTTTTATCAACATTGAAATAGATTGTTCTCACCTGCCTGTTCTACTGGGGGAAGTCTTCCTATACTTACAGGAGGCATCCTCCTAATCCAAGGCTAGGTTTGAGGCCTAGTGCTTAACCTTAATCTAGTTTAGCTCATCTGAAGAAATGGTTGTACTGGGGTGAGACTACTGTACATGCCTCAGATTCTTATAGCCAAAGGTGAGATGGTTGAAAGGTGCATGCCATACACACCTGGAGACAAACCCTTGAAAGGGTGTGGTAAATCCACACCCCAGAGGTTCTAGGCGTCCTTGAACACCTTATATTCCTCTTCAGAGGCAAAAAGTTAAGGGAAAAGTGTAGTTTCAAATTAGATTATGTAAGCATTCATGAAATATCCCACAATGTTAGGTTGAGATATTTTGAACAATATCACAATCTTAGTCTCATCAGAAAAGACATCAAAGGACATTGAGTCAAGCCTAAATACAGTCAAAAATCCTTTCTACCACCTTTCATTTGAAAATGTCTTAGTTCTGCTTTAAGATCTCCAGCATCCCATTTGTTCTTGGGACACCCTTAATTACTTTTTGTTCTTCTTGATTTCATTTTTATTTCAAATGTCATGTATAAATTTATTTCATTGAAACCTATTCCTTCACTGGCATCCTCCTTACTTTAGGAGAAAGTGAGGGAGATCTCCATACCTTTTCTTTTAAAGAACCTCTATGATATAATTTTTAAAAAATTAACCCTCACCTTCTGTCTTAGAATCAATACTATGTATTGTTTCCAAGTCAGAATTGTGGGAAAGACCAGGCAATATGAGTTAAGTAACTTTCCCAGGGTCACATAGCTAGGAAGTGTCTGAGTTCTGATTCAAACCATATGCTATAATCATTAAGAGTCACATAGATTGAAAAGGCATAGGTATATTACAGCCCTCATTTCCTAGAAGTGCTACCCAAATCAGTGGGACTACAACTTCTTATGAGTATTTGTGCACAACTAAAGATATTTAAAATTATTTTCCCCAGATTACATGTTGACACACATTTCAGTAACCATTTTCTGTCATTTGGTGATTCATGTTCTTGCCCTCCCTTTTCCCCTTCTCCTCTTCCCAACAGAGCATATAAAATGATACAGGTTGCACATTTATTATCATACAATACTTATTTCCATTTTCATCATATTGTGAAAGAAGATATATTATTTACCCTAGAGAAAAATTCATAGAGGAAATAAAGTGAAGAATGGCATGCTTCAATCTGTATTTAGACTCTGTCAGCTCCTTGATGATAGTGGATAGCCCTTTTTGTCATGATGTGTTTGTGGCACAGTCTTGCTTCAAAAGAATTTGTCACTCGAGCTTTGTCCATCTCAGGGAAAGCTTTTATTGGGGGTTAGCAGGGAGATGTGGTCTGGGCTGGTAGAAGTGGAACCACTTTCTTCTTTTTGGGAGCAGTGGGGGAATAGAATTTGAATGGTGAAAAAAGTCCAGGTCCATCTTCCCCCTCCCCTAGGTTGGACTTAAGGAGATGGACAGGTACCACTGGGTAGCTCTACATGGGAAAGAACTAATATAATTTTACCTGATGACCATTCATTGGAGGGAGCCAGGTGTTCTGATAAGTGCTCCTGGCCCCTGATATGTGCAGGTGGCTGGACTAGAGCCCAGTCTTGTTAAATCTGTCTCATGCCTTTTGGTATCTGACTCAGGGGTCCCAGCCACCATCAATGAGTCTGCTGGAGTTTTCCTGGATCCTTGCATTGCTAATAATAGTTCATTCATTCACAGTAGATCATTGTACTTTATTGCAGTTAGAACACAATTTGTTCTGCTCCCTCTGATCAAGTAGAAACATATTTATTCCATTTTTCATAACAAATTTATAATATTCTAAAGTAGCTATCACATACCACTAATACATCATGACAGAGTCTCATCTTCTACAGCTTAAAAATCCCTACATCTTCTGAATGGTCCTCATATGACATTGTCTGGAGACTCTTCACATTTTTGGTGTCTTCCAGACAATATTAGCCTGTTAATAATATCCTTCCTAAAATATGGCACACAGTACTGAGAAGAATGCTCACATATGGCCTGATCAAGACAGATTAGTGGATGACTATCACTTAATTAATCTTCAGCAGCTTGCTAAAAGAGTTCATCATTTCTTTAGCTATTTTGACTGCCATATACCATTGACATGTACCAAGAGTTCTCAGTCCACTAGAACCCCCAGAATTGAGGTGAAGTTTTTGATCATTTGTTTAATGATGCCAACCCATGTTGGGACTATGAGGTTTGCTTTATTTTTTTAACTCAATCAAATTGGGCATTTTGGAAGAAAATGTGATTTTGTGCATGTCCCATTGGACAAATTTAAAATGCTAAGTTTGAGCTGATGGTGGAACATCCGAGTAATATCGCCAATAGTTGATTAGAAAGGCAGGACTAGTGTTGATGAGAGAAATGAAGAATGGGTATCTAGATTTCAGAGTTTATCTTGTTATGCAAATCATTGAATGCATGGAAAGAGGTCAAATAACCAGGGGAGAGAATATAGAAGGACACATAAGGAAACTCCTTTTTCTCTACTATTCCCTTTCGGATAGGTTGGCACTGGCTCTACAGGTTATAGTCTTAGAGATTGATGCAGAAAATAGATTAAGTGATGAGTTCATGATCCCACAGACAGTATGTTATAGGAAGGACCCAAACCCAATTCTTATATATTAATATATACATATATATTTATAGGAATGATCACATTGTAAACAGAGAGGTAGCCTTAGAGTCTGAAAGATAAATATACATATATATGTATATTATGTATGTATATTATATAATGTATGTATAACATACATCTGCATATTAATGCAGGATGTCATTATTTATACAAACGTTTTCTCTAATAATGTCTCCTCCTTTCTCTTAGATAGCTATTATTCTGATAAAGTGAGGATATAAAATGTAATGAGAGTATGCCTTTGACTAGGTCATGCACAAAACAAAAACTACTGAGACCACATTGCTAGATAGAATAACAGACAAATATTTCATGATTTTCCTCAAATCCTTATTTCTAGCCCTTTCAAGGGGTTCATGAAGATTTTATTTATTGTTAGATTAATGATGCCAAATTGAAAAAAGATGGAAATATACTCTAACATAAATAGATCATACTGAATGAAAGTTCGGTTTCTTTAATTACCTGCCCTTTTAGAAGGACTTAGATTGAAGATAACATCTTTGCTTACTCAAAATTCAATTGATCATTCATTATTCTTCCTCTTTGGTCACATTAATATCAAATGCTAAGCAATAGTGATGATTTAAAAACTACAGGAAAGCAAGTAGTCAATGAAAGTTGCAAAACCTTTAACACTGTTAGGAAATGCACCTTGAGGAGCTATCATTCCACAGGATGAATGAACAAGGAGAAACAAATTACTTTTTGTCTCCATCTTTTGCTTAGATCCAGGACTTTCATTTTCCCCCTGAATACTGTACGTCTCTAAAGTTGATTGCTCAGTGCTTAATACACTGTATGTGTTTAATAACGTTTTTCATTTAGTGAATGAATATATAACATGAATATCAGCAGAGGAATAATGCATGTGGAAAGTCCTGTTTCTCAGAACAAATCTGCTATCTCCCACCACAATCTGTCCTTTGCCTGGAATCGTATTATGGTCAATAGAGTTTTAAGAGAAGAATATAATGAATCTATCAATAGCAGACCAGTGATTTCATTAGTATAGGGAACTTGTAGATGAGAAATCTCCCTGTACCAGTGAGGTCAGCATCTTCTTTGAAATCTATTGTCCTAGAGATTAGCCTACAGCACTGAGAAGTTAACTGATTTATCCAGAGTCCCAGAGCTAATATATGACAGAAACTGGTATGCCTGGCTCTGAAGCCAGCTCTCTCTCTATCCATTCACTTAAGTAGTCAACAAGAAATCAATAAAGGTATACAATCCCCTGTTTTGAGCTTACGTTCCAAAAGTGAAGACAGCATATAAAGGACTGTATACAAGCAAGAGGTCAACAGGATATAGTAGGCATAATCTCAGAGAGAAAATTAACACTGATTGGGAAAGATTTCTTGTAAAAGAGCAAAATGTAGCTGACTTGAATGAACCTGGGAGACAAAGTCAAAGAGGGAGAGAGTTCCAGGAATGAGCGACAGACAGTAAAATTCCTTAGGCTTGGGAGACAGAATGTCCTATGTCAGACATAAAATAAAATATATGGGGAAGAAAAGGGTTATGGTTACCTCAAGTGAGGCTGGTGATAATTACAAAAAATAATTTATATGTATGTAGCACTTGATTGAACTTTCAAATGGATTAGTTGAAAGAACTGAGAATATTTAACTCAGATGAGAAAGGACTCAGAGAAGGTTGGGAATTAGGATGTTCTAAATTCAAATCTACTCTCAGGTTTATTCACTATTGGTATGACACTGGAAAGATTACTGAACCTCTTCACAGTTTTATTTTTTTCATTTTTAAAATAGCAGTTGTGAGGATAATGAGATGACTTGTACACCTCTCCTTCTAACCTCAGTGCACAATGCCTTCCCCTCTTATATTGTGAAATCCAGAGAAACTGCACTCTTCACTTGTTTCTCATAAACCACATTTCATCTCCGATGTCTACACCTTGGAACTGATCATCTTTCATACATTCCCTCCCTCATTATTTATTCTTCATAGAATTCTCTCCATTGAAGTTCAAGTTCAAGTACTACCTCCTTAGTGAAACATCTGATTCCCCAAACTGCTAGTACCTTCCCTCTCATATATATTTGTATTCATTTGCATTTAATCTCTGCATAATTTTATATATTTTCTCCTTGCCATCAGAATGTAAGTTCTTTGAGAGTGGAGAGGAGAAATCAAGATAGCATAAAGAACTGAACATTTTTGCTGAGCTCTTCCAACCTAAATCCCTAAGAAGTTTAAAAAATAACAAATGGGGGCAGCTGGGTGGCTCAGTGGATTGAGAGCCAGGCCTAGAGATGGGAGGTCCTAGGTTCAAATCTGGCCTCAGACACTACCCAGCTGTGTGACCCTGAGCAAGTCACTTGACCCACATTGCCTAGCCCTTACCACTCTTCTGCTTTGGAGTCAATATTGACTCCAAGACGGAAGGTAAGGTTTTAAAAATAACAAATAAAAATCTGAGTGGAATAACAAAAAAGTCATTTCATCTCGTTTTTCTAACCTAGTACAGCTCAGGAGGTCCAAAAGAGAAATCTGTTTGTATAGACTGAGGTGAAGGCAAGGAGGAAGCAGCACCAACTGTAGGACATGGAGGTAGTGGCAGTTCTTCAGGTGGTATCAATAGCCATGTTGGCACTGAGATCACTAAATTCCTAAAGCATTAATAGAAATAAACACCTGATCTAAATAATATTACAGGTGGGAAGATGGTGGAGTAAGTCATAAAGCTTCCTCTCTCTTCTCATTACTTCCCCCTCCCCCATTACAACCAAAAATATCTTCACAGAATCAATGCTAAAAACAACAAAAGCAGACAGGAATTAAGAGTCAAAATGAGCAGCCAAGGATAACTAGATAGGAAGGTTTCTAACTTCCCTGGCCTCAGTCCCACAATCATAGGCCCTGGGGGCAGGAACAGAGTAAACAAAGTGAAATCAACAACCAGCAACTGATTCTGTTTGCTGAACCTCAGAGCATACATCCAAATACTCTTGGAGTCTGTAGGCAGAGAGTCTCAGGAATAGTTGTGTCTGCTGCAGTCATGGATCCAGAGAAACCTGTTAGTCCATAGCTAGGAATTGAAGGAGAAGATATCACCTAGTCTACAAGTGCCATCTCCTAAGGGCAGGAACTCAACTCTCACTGCTAATAAACAAAGGACTTTGGAGATATGAATCAGGAGGACTATATAACTTATCTATCCTGGGCTGCAGTAAAAGGAGAGGAAAAGTAAAAGAAAAAAAACCACACAGACTGGGTAGGAGTGGTTGGTGAGAGACTGAAGTCCCATCAGCTTAGGTCACTCTGGATAGTGAAGTCCCTGACTGCTGCCACAGAGAGAGGTAGACTGGCTGCTTGTAGTATTAGTGGAAGAAATGTGTGGGCTTTCATTGGAGTACCTGAGGTTAATCACAGACTGTGGTTTGAATAATAGACTGGTATTACATCTCACTGTGGACTATAAAAACTAAAATAACTAAATAAGACCCAAAAAAGGAAACATACTCACACATACACACATAACCAATCAACCCTTAAACATCAGGTAACATATCTCAATTTACTAGGAACCCTGGACTCTAGCAAAAAGCTAATGATTAAGTCTATTGGCCTGGTCACTAAGATTAAAAAAGAATAAAATAAAAGTGAACAAGTAAAGGAAAAATAATACAACTATTGATAGATACTGTGGGGACAGAGAAGACCTTACCTTAAACTCAGAGGACAATGAAATAAAAAGAACTACTTCAAAAATAAGAAAGAAATGCACTAAATGAATGTAAGCTCAAAAAGAACTTTAGAAAAGCTTTAAAACCACTTCAAAAGCTAAATGAGAGAGGCTGAGGAAAAAATACATGCAATACAAGAAAATTAAGGCAATTATGGAAGAAAGACTGCCCAAATGGAAAAAGAGATCCAGAAACTAATGAAAGAAAATAATGCATTAAGAACTAGAATTGCAGAAGGCAAAGCTAACAATTTTTTCAAGACAATAAAAGAGTAATAAAGCATAATCAAAATAATGAAATAGAAGAGAGTATGAAACATCACAAAGACAACTGACCTAGAAAATATAACAAGGAGGGTCAATATTAGAGTAGTTGGACTCCAATAAACTTAAAATAAAAAAGTTTAGACACAATATTCCAAGAAATCACCTGGGAAAACAACATAGAAATTCTAGAATCAGAGCATAAAATTGAGATAGGAAGAATCCACTGATCAATATCTCAAAGAGACCCAAAGATGAAAATGCATAGCAACATCATTACTGCCTTGTAGCTTTCAGCTTGCCTTAAGGAGAAAATACTACAAGCAACAAGAGAAATATAATTTAAATACTGTGGAGCTATAGTCAGAATAAAACAAGATTTAGCAGCTTGAACATTAAAAAATAAATGACATGGAATACAACATTTCATGGAGCAAAATAACTGAGCTTATAACCATGAATAATATCCAGCAATGATGAACATAATTATAAAACATAAAACATGGACATTTAAGAAACTAAAGAAGTTTCAAGTATCCTTGGGGAAAAACCCAGAGACAGCAAAAATTGTATCTATAATCAACATACGAAGGTAATGAAAGACTAATCATAAGTAACCCAAAAAGTCAAAATGTTTGATTTCTGTGGGGGAATTGTTATCTATACTCCCTGAAAATGTCATCATTGCCTGGGTATTTTGAAGGGGGCATGTATGAATGGAAGCCTCAGGGTTGAGGTGAATGTAAAGGCAGTGGAACATACCAGGAGGAGGAGGTAGGGTAGAATGCTTATCTTATATGGAGGACAAATGAGAGGAGGCATTGCTATGAAAGGGGAGGGAGGGCTGGTAGTTCTAGAAACCTACTTCTTATTAGACATGGGATATAGACACAACAATATACACGATTAGAAGGATAAAAAGTTTCCTTTCTAATATACAGAGAAACAGAAGGGAAAGGGAATGGGATAAGGGAGGGACTATGAATCAACATGGGGAGTTGAGAGAATAAGAGAAGGAAGGGCAGGTTAAGAGAAAGAAGGGCAAAAAGATAAATAAAGGGATAGAAAGGAAGAATACCTAGAGGGGAGTACATATCAAGAGGAAGTGAATTAAGATGAAAGAATAAGAGAGGTACTTTTAGAATCAAATTCATATCCAGAATTAGGAGGGAATAGTTGGGGGATAAGGGAGGGATTTTTGGAAAAGTGGATGGAATATGAATTAAAAGATAAGGGAGAAGGGAGAGATATTTGGAAAGGTAGGTCAATTTGGAAGTAGGAAGGCTAAGGGAAAGGATAAGGGAGGATTTCAATGAAGAAAGGAGGTGAAAAAGAAAAGTATCAGTCAAAAGAAATTGGACATCTGAGGAGGAATATGGCAGAAAGAAAGGAAGAGAGGTACAAATAGGAGGAATGGTCTAATGAAAATATACAATTAGTAACTAGAATTCTGGATATGAATGGGATAAATTCACTTATGGGAAGAAAATTGATAGCAGAATGATTAAAAATATCAGGACATGACAATATATTGTTTGCCACAAACACACTGAAAATGATAGACACACATAGAGTGAAGGTGAGGGATTAGAACAGAAAATACTATGCCTCAGCTGATTCAGAGGAGGCTGGGTAGCGGTCACAGTCACTGACAGAGTTGGGGTTCAAGTGGATATAATTGGAAGGGTTGAATGGGGTAAATATATTATTTGGGGGGGTACTATTGTTAATGAATCATTATCAATTTTGGACATGAATTTACCAAGAGTTATAGCATACAGATTTTTCAAGGAAAACTAAATGGCATACAGATGGAAATCTATAACAAAATAATAATACTGGGAGGATTTAAATTTTCCTCTCTTAGAACTACATAAATCTAACAAAACAATAAGAAATTAAGGAGAGAAAATGGAACATTAGATAAATTAAATATGACATATTTTTGGAAAACACACACAGACCTGCATGAGGCTAATAATAGATCTAAGTCTGAGTATACACATAATCCATACATAGTTTCTAGTAGAAAAGCAATGGTTTAGAAAACAGAAATAGTCTACAAAAATCTAACTTTAAAAATCATCATATTGTGGGAGTAATACCACATATTCTGTACAAATGTTGTATAGTAGAAATTGAAAATATTCACTGATAATGTCCTCAAAGAGGTCCCCAAATAAAAATTCCTAGAAATATTATAGCCAAATTCCAGAGTTTTTGGTCAAGGAGAAAATATTACAAGCAGCCAGAAAAGATGTCATGGAGCCATAGCCAGGATCACACAAAATTTAGTAGCTTCCAAGTTAAAGGAGCAGAGGACTTGGAATAGGGTATTTTGGAAGACAAAGGAGTTAAAATTACAACCAGAATATCCTACTCAGGCAAATTGAATGTAATCTTATAGAGGAAAAAGTGGAAATGTAATGAAATAGAAGACCTGATCTGAATAGAAAAGTTAACATTTGAACACAAAACTCAAGTGAAACATAAAAAAAAAGTAAACATGAAACAGAGAAATCACAAAGGACTTAAGTTTAAACTGTTTACATTCTCATGTTAAGGATACTTATAACTCCTAAGAACTTTTATCATTATAAGGGCAGTTAAAAGGATTCTACTTAGAAAGAGGGCATTGAATCAATTATTTTGGGATTAACTCCAAAAAAGTAGAAGAGCAAGAAAGAGAGATAGACTGGGGGAAGGGAGAGGAAGAATAGAAAAAGTTATCTCACATGAAAGAATCATGTAAAGAAGAGTTTTCACAATGGAAGGGGAAATGAGGGTGATAGACAACACAAATTTAACTTTAATTAAAACTGATTTAAAGAGGAAACTATAAATACATTTGTATGTATATACATACATACATACATATATATATATATATATATATATAAAGTTATATGCAAATATATAGTTGATCCTAAAAATTTATCTAAGAAAAAGGAAAGTAGGAGGGGAAGAAGCTAAAAACTAGCACCTAACAATAAGTTGTTTAAAAGAGATGTGGAACATCAAGAATCATAGATTCACACACAAACCCACATGCACATGCATACACAAATGTACCATTACAATAAGGGGCTGAAGTACAATCTATTATGCTTCAGTAGAAGTAAAAAGAAATTAGAAATCATGAATTTGGACAAAGTAAAAGCAAAAAGAGACTTAATAAAAAAATAACCTGGGAAACTAAATTTTGATTAACTGTATTAAAGACAATAAAGTAACATCCATAATCAACATACATGAACAGAATACCGTAGCATCCAAATACTTAAAAAATTAAATGAGATATGCCAGGAAATTGATAGTAGAACTATACTACTAGGGGAGATTAACTGACTCCTCATAGAACCAGGTAAATCTAATCATTAAACAAATAATCAAAAAACTTAATTAGATGAATAGATTTTTATTAAAATATTAGATATGATGTCTGGAAAGAATGAATGGGATTAGAATGGCATATCCATTTTTTGTCATTTGTACATGGCACCCTCAGAAATTAATAATGTATTAGATATAAAAACATCAGGAATGCAGAAAAAATAGAAATATATAATGGATTTTTTCAGTTCCTAATATAATGATATTAACTTAATTAACTTAATAAAGAAAAAAACATTTGAAAACATAAATTTTATTTAAATTAGAAATGAAGTAATCTGAAAGAATGAATAAGTCAGAGAACAAATAACAGAAAATTGTCAATAATTTTCCTAAAAAATAACAATAATGAGAAGAAAGGAGAGGGAAAATGGGGGAATTATATTACATAAAAGAGGTGGGGAAGAAAGAGTTTTTGCATTGGAGGGAAAAATGGTTGAGTGGCCAGTAGTTTTAAAGAGATAAGAATATAAACTGTCAATTATGTGTAGATATCTATCTTATCTAAAGATGGGCTAGAAAAGGAAGGGACTAAGAGAAAAAAAGAAGTAGGACATAACAGGGAGGCTAGGTAAACAAAACAGAATTCTAAGAAGTGATAGAAAAAAGAGAGAAGGATGAATAGAAGAAAATAGAATGGAGGGACATGCACAATTAGCAATAATAACTATGAACAAGAATGACAATAAGCAGATAGAATAGATTAGAGAACAGAATCCAGTTATATATATATATATATATATTAAAGAAACATTTATAACACAAAGACATATATAAAGTTAAAATGACAGACTGAAGAAGCATCTATCATGCTTCAGAGGAAGCAAAAAAAGGCAAGAAATAGTGATCATGAAGAAAGTAAAAGCAAAAATAGACTTAATTAAAAGAGATAAATAGTAAAATTAAACTTTACCAAAACGTACCATGCACAATGAGGTAATATTATTAAACATATATGTAACAAATGACAAAACATCCAAATTTGTATATAGAAAAACTATATTATTATGTGACTTCATATTTCTCCACAGGGAGAAACACAATCATGAAATAAATGAGAAAGAATTTAAGGAGATGAAAAGAACTCAAGATGTATGTAGAAAGGAAAACTGAATGATAGAACTCTGAAGAAAATTGATTGAGAATAGGAAGGATAATGCCATTTTCTCAGCTGTACATGTTACCTTCTCAAAATTTGACAATATATTGGGGCATTAAAACCTCACAAATTAAAGCAGAAAAGTTGAAATAGTGAATCCATCCTTTTCAGATGATGATACAATAAAAATTAGACCAATAAAGGCCTGTGGAAGTATATATTAAAAACTAATAGTAAACTAAATAATCTAAGCCTAAAGAATGTGTAAATTAAAGAATAAATCACAGAAACAGTAATTTCAATAAAGATAATTACAATAATGAAACAATATAACAAAATTTTTGGGATACAGACAAAAGAACACTGAGTAGAAAATTCAAATTTCTGAATCCTTACATTTAAGAACACATCAACAAATTGGGCAAGCAACTAAAAAAAGCTGAAAAATATAACAAAATTGTCTTTAAAAATAAAACTGAGCTAGTTTTATGGGACAAAAATAATGTGGATAAAATATTGGTTAATTTGATTTAAAAACAAGTGGGTAGATTGAGAAATTATGATAAAATTATAATTCCAAAATGAGTTTATTCAGTGTTATACCAATAAAATTACCAGATAGTTATTTTATAGAACTATACAAATAACAACAAACTCATAGGATGAAAAGGTCAATAATATCAAGGGAATCAGTAAAAAAAAATGAAAGATGGTACTGGGAAAACTGGAGATCATTTTGTTTGGAATTAGGTATAGATTCACATTTCATACTATACCAGAATAAAGTTAAAATGGGGAAAGGATTTACATATAAATGGTGAAAACATAAGCTTGTTAGGAGAGCAAGGGAAAAAATTGTTCATCAGGCCTATGGATAAGGGAAATAGTTATGAATAAACTAAAATAGATTAGGTGAGGGACATAATATGGATAATTTCTTTTATGTGAAAAGTTTTTGTGCACATAAATAATAATAAATTAGAAGGAAACTAGGGAAAATTACTGCAATTTCTCTGATGAAAGGTCTCTTTTCTCTAATATATAGGAAATGAAACAGATTTATAATAATAGGGGCTAATTTTGAGTTGATAAATGAACTTTGATATGTAAGACAATTTTCAGAAGAATAAATAAAAATTATTAATAATTACATGAAAATGCTCTAAATAACTAATCACTAGAGAAATGCAAATTAAAATAATCAATGTACTACCTCATACCATCATTAGATTTAATAACGTTATGGAAAAGGAAAATGACAAATGCTGGAGGGAATGTGGGAAAAAAAAAGATACTTTAATTTACTATTGGAGGAGTTGTGAACTGTTCCAACAATTCTGAGGAACAATTTCTTACTATTCCCAAAGGGCTATAAAACTGGGTGTACCCTTTGCGTATAATTAACAATACCACTGTATCCCAAAGAGATCAAACAAAAAGAAGAAGAAAACTATATGTACATACATAATAGAAACTCTTTGTTTTTGGTAAAGAAGTGGAAAATGAGAGGAAGCACTCATTTGAGAAATGTCTCAACAAGTTGTGGTATGGAATGGGATAAAATATTATTCTTTTGTAAATAATGAGGAAATAGATTAAACTAGGAAGGATTATATGTGTTCATGCAAAGTGAAAAGAACTGAATTAAGAGAACATTACACATGGTGACAGCAATATTATAATGATGTGAGAGGCATAGCTACTCTCATCAATTCAATGATTCATGAGTGTCCCAAAGGAGTCAATGAAAAAAACGTTATCTACTACCAGAAAGAACTGATGGGCTCCAAGTGCAGATTTAAGCATATTTTTTACTTTTTTTTTTCCTTTGCAACATGGATAATATAGAAACAGATTTTGAATGATATGCTTGATTTGTATTACATTTCTTGCCCTCTCAATGGGTAGGGGAAGAGTGGGAGAGGGAGAAACATTGTGAATAAAAACAATATTAAAAAATAAAGTATGAATTGTTTCATTTATTATAGTTATTTTCCTAACATCTAACAGTTTATGGTAATAAGAGGAATGCTAAGTAAAGAACAATTCAAATCCTTTAACAACAGATATGGAGTAAGCTAAACACAATCAGGAGAATAATAAATGAACTGTGTACAGAAATCTAAATTTAAAAAAAATCCTTAAAGGTGTGTGAGTGTGTTAGAGTAGTTGTGATTATCAACTTTAGCACCAGAGAAGAAATGATGGTACATAACACCTACCCTATCGTAGCATGACTGGGGATTCTGAGTGTCACTATTGGTGTGTACTGGCACATATCCTGTCTGTATGTATTGGTTTTTATTATTCATTCTTAAAACATTATTAGAATACGGAGTTCTTTAGGCAGAAGACAGGAGATTGCATCAGCCAAATATTGAAATCGCAAAACAAAAGTCATCATAGAAACAAACAAAAATAACTTCAATCAAGCATCAGATACATAATCCTATGGACACTTACACATTAAAACAAACACCAAGTTAAAATAGGATAATGAATCAAAAATTACAATATAGCGAAGAGCTCTGAATTGAGTAAGCTGTGTTCTCAACAGTTCTCCCACTCACTAGCACTGATCCTGGGTAACCAAATTAATCTGCTGGTGCCTTGATTCCTCAAATTATTAAAATAAGGAGTGTGAATTAATTTTTCCAAGATATTTTAGGTCAATGAAACCATGAAAATGATTTCATTGCTGTAATGAAGTTACCTGCAATAAAAGAATACGGATAAAATGTTTGAACTAATAATTACATAAAGATGGAGGCATGGGTGAATTTACTTCAGTGCTATATCAATTATCATAAAATAATGCAGGACTTCTCTCTCTCTTTAACCATATATATCCATATAAATATCTCTATTATCTATGTTTATATGTATATACATGAATGTTTGTACATATATAAAATATATAAAAGTATTTGTGCACACGGGGGTGGATAGAGGAGCAACAGAAAGAGACAGGGAGAGACAGGGTTTGGACTGATAGCTCAGGGGATAGAGCACTGGTTCAGGAATCAGGAAGACCTGTGTTCAGATTTGACTTATGGCATTAGTTATGTAACCCTGAGTAAGTCACTTATCCTCTGCCTGCCTCAGTTTCCTTTACTGTAAAATGGGAAAACGAGGACAAAAACAACATCTATTTTGGATGGTTGTTTGGAAGATCAGATAATATATTGTGAAGTACTTAGTACAGTGCCTAACACATACTTTTATGTAAATATTCATTCACTCCTTTTCTTACATTTATCTCTCCATCCATCCATCCAACTCTCTGTATTTCTGTCTGCCTGCCTATATGTCCATATGTCTATTTATCTGTCTGTACATTTGTATGAATTGAATGTTACTATATTGAAAATTTCAGTTCAGTTTCAGACAATTGAGGCACACAGATAGATGAAACTGTAGAATTCTACATTCAAAAATACAATTGATTGGAGTCTTCTCATCTGTATTTGTGTCTGTTTGTCTATCTTACCAACTTAAAAAAGATTCTGATTTTATCAAACTGTAGCACTCAGACACTCCTCCAAAATTTTAAAGTAGGTCCCATGGAAGAGGCCCCAATTTTAAACAACCCTTAAATAAAAAGAAATTTCATGCCCATTTGTCTTGCCTAAATTTCAGTCCAATATTATATTTCTTTAGTTAAGAGACATTTCATTGCCTTTGGCTAATTTCCCCTCATGTGCCTTACTTCTTTTTATCAAAAGGACTTGTATGAAAAAGGAAGACCAGGATAAAGAGCCTGGGGTGCAGAATAGGAATTAGGAGTAAGGATGGAGAGGAGAGTAGCTTTGGATGCTAAGTCCTCATTTCTGTTGAATATAATCCAACCTGGATGATCAAAACTCTCTTAGAAAAAATACTCTGGAAAATTGCTTTTTTTTCATATTTTTAAATATTATTCACAATGAAGAATCTTGCCTATAAAAGATGGTTTGAAATAATATAACTGGCTCTTCCAGACTGAATATATATTTTTTAATCACACAGCCTTTTGTAATCACATATACTCTTTGTATCCTCTTCCATTTCATTTCTGTCTGGGTGAAAGTGAACAAAACACAAAATTCAGTATAATTTCCCCATCCACATTAGCAAGAGAACAATGAGCAGCAGCTCTGAACTGCTTCTCCATCTGGCATTGCAGCTTCTGTTTGGATTAATAAGTACAATAGCAGTTGAATCCCTCCTCCTCTTGGTCCAGAGTTTAATGGTGTTCAGCATAGCTCTCCATACAGAGGCTACATCTACCTGTGGACAAAGCTCTCTCTCTCCCATTGTGGGCCTGAATAAAGTGATTGATAGCGAGGGAGGCCTTGTAAAGTTGCCCTAGTGAAACATTCAGTTCCTTTGAACAAAATTGTCCAGTCTTAATGCAAATGACCCAAAGCTGAAGTGATCAATAATGGAGCTGTCCCAGGGATCATGGGCTCTTAGCATGTGGTGCACATGGCAATGTCCCCTTTCAGGATGCTTCTGTGGGAAAAGAGGCCCTTCAGCAGCCCACACTGCAGCAGCTAAATTCTAACAGTAATAACTGTTACTTAACATGGTAGGGCATTGGCTCTAATCAATCAGAAGAAATGTTTTCATGATCCCACCAATCTACTTTCTTAATAATAGTAGAGTAGCATCTTTGGGCACAATGAACATCCCATCTCCACTTCCAAGGAGGCTCTTAAATAGCAAGAATCAGCCTTCTCCATTTAATTGATTGCTGCTCAGTTCTTATTTTCCTCCTGTTTCCTCTTCCAAGAAGAGGGGCTTTTGCAACCAAAAGGGCAGAACAAAGATGACAGGCAAGTTCATAGCCTAGTAATAAATCGACAAACTAATGAATTCTCTGCCAAGTGTCAGGCACTGATAAACATTGGACATATAGAGAAGAAAGCTCAAACAGTTCCTGACCTCAGGCAGCTCACATACAAAGAAGGCAGATAGCATGTACAAAAATGGCTATAAAGATATAGCCATTTTTATTATATTATATTATATATATTATGTTTTTATATGTTTTTATATGTTTTTATTTTTATTTTATATGTTTTTATTATATTATATTATATTATATTATATTATATTATATTATATTATCATATTATATTATATTATATTATGTTATGTTATGTTATGTTATATTATATTATATTATATTATATTATATTATATTATATTATATTATATTATATTATATTATATTATATTATATTATATTATATTATATTATATTATATTATATTATATTATATTATATTATGTTATGTTATGTTATGTTATGTTATGTTATATTATATTATATTATATTATGTTATGTTATGTTATGTTATGTTATGTTATGTTATGTTATGTTATGTTGTTATATTATATTATATTATATTATATTATATTATGTTATGTTATGTTATGTTGTTATATTATATTATATTATATTATATTACATTACATTACATTACATTACATTACATTACATTATATTATATTATATTATATTATATTATATTATATTATATTATATTATATTATATTATATTATATTATATTATATTATATTATATTATATTATATTATATATAGCCAAATCATATATATGTATATATACATATATATATATGTATATATACATATATATATATATATATATATATATATATGTATATATATATGATTTATACAAAGCGCATAGAAGGTAACTCTAGAAAGAATGGCATTAGAAGCTACAGAGACCAGAAAGGGCCACGAGCAGGATAATTATCTCTCAAGCTTTCTTTTTTTGTAACCTGACCTTGTCTCTTAAAAATAACTACTAAGAATCAATTCTAAGAAGGGTGATAAGGGCTAGGTGAGGCCGGAGGTACAGTCAAGTGACTTGCCCAAGGTCCCAAAGCTAGGACCAACCCAGACCATATTTGCATCCAGGACTTCCTGGTTCCAGACCTGGTAGGCTCTCCCCTGAGCTACCTCCTTGTCCCATAAGCTGTCTTTTGAAAGAAGCCAGGAACTCTAAAATTGGTAGGTTAGAAGGAAGGCCATTAAGGTATTTCAGGATAACCAGTGTCAAAGCAAGTGTAGTATATTTATGTGAGGAATAGTAAATACAGCAGGATAATGGAATTGCAATTTATATTAATTTATATTCATCTGCCTAAAATGAAAAAAATATTCATAAGTGCTAGGGAAAAACAAATAATAGCAAATTGGCAAACTAATCAATAAACTATTGTCATTGATATATATAAGTTTATGGTATGTGGAAGAAGTTCCATTATAATACAGTAGTTGAGAAATCAGCGGCCTGATTTATTTTTTAAAAATTACAAGGAAACAGTCAGTAATCAATAGAGCAATGTTTGATTTTTATTCTTGGGGATACTTTACAATGATCATTTGTTATGTCCATGAAATTCTAGAAAAAGAAACAATGATTATAACAGCATAGCATCACTTCCTCAAGGTCCTGCCATGTCACATCATCATTATTTTTAGGTGTTACCAAAATCATTAATGAAAGGAATTCATCAGATAGGGTTCCTCTAGCTTTTTTAGAAAATCATTCAGTAAAAATCTTCTGAGGTGCTTAGTTGTTATGGTTGTTGGGTTTTTTTTTTTGGGGAGGTGATAAGTAATTTGCAACTGATTCTAATATATTTCAAGAAGTTTATGCCTAGGTGGATAGGCAGATCTGGACTGAAAGTATCATTGTGAATAGTTCAATGTCAATTTGGCAGAATATCCCTATCAGAATTTCCCAGGGATCTGTTCTTGGTTCTGTCTTATTAAATCATTTCATCAGTGATTTGGTTAATCAACAATGTTGTGTTCATCAGGTTTGAAACTGACACAAAGATGGAATAGATAGCCAAGCAACTACATAATATAATCAAGATCCAGGATCTGGTCAGGATTAAATTTCAGCAGGGAAGAGCGTTGAACTGCAATAGAAAAGATCTATTCTAATGTGACTAAATGGAAAATGTTGATTTAAGAAGTGTAAAGTTGGGGAGATATGGTGAGATTCTTTTCTGAAAAAATACTGTCATTTTTTAATTGACTTGAAGCACAATGAGACAATAATGTATATAACTGGCCAAAAGAAAAAGAAAAAAAAAAACTAACGTGATCTTAGGTTGCATCAGGAGAGGCACAACTTCCAGGAATAAGGAGAAGGTGGATCCTGTAAATTCTTTCCTTGTCAGACCACATCTATCATGCTGTGTTGTGTTGTGGACATTCAGCTATGAAAAGGCACTGTTGACTTGGTGATCAGCCAACAGAGGACCACTAGCATGGAGAAGAGCCTACTGTATGTTCCTTGTATATTATGAGACTAGATTCAAGGACTTGGGGGTTTTGAGTCTGGAGAAGAGAAGGTTTGATGAAGGCATGATAGCTGCCTCTAAGGGTTTGTTATGAAATGATTTATTTCATTTTGGTCAAGAGGCTACAACTAGAATCTCTGAATAAAAGTTGCAAATGAAAATTAAGGTAAGAAATATGAGCAAACATCCCAAACTTTCTTAATAATCTAATAATAAAATGGGTTGTTTAGGGAAATATTGAATCCCTTCCTTCCATCCCTGGTGGTTTTCAAAAATGATGCCAGAGTACAACTTGGGAAGCAGCAAAGTGGATTCTTGTTTAGAATTAGATGAATTACATGTCCATAGAGGCTCCCTTTGGATACTCAAATTTCATGATTCTCTGAATCATGTATTATCATGTTATCAAGTATCATGTTTATAGTCATAAAGGATGTTAAATTATATTAACAAAAAGTTTAAATTTCAATGAACCACTACTCTAATGAATCAGTGTCAGCAATGTCAGTTTTCCTTAATTATGCTATAGATTAAATCCTGTCTGTCTTTGGTAACTCTCACCAATGTTCTTGCATTAGTTTGCCACAGAAAATCCTGTCAGTGTTCTAGAGGGTGTCTTGAGTTCTTTTGCATCTTTTGCATCGCTATGTGGTATGCAGAGTGTCCGGAACTTATTCCCAAATCTCATACCATGCTAGTCTTTTCCAAGCATACCTTTTTAAATTATGGTCATCACTACTTTTTTCCTTACAATTTTTTACTTTAAATGATGCTGAAATCTGTGGGTAGTTACCATGTACCTCTTTATTGTCGTTGGCTGATAGTCAACTTTATTTTCAAATTTAATTGAAATATTTGAACTAACTAAAAGGAAAGCCTTCAAATTATAGATTCTATTTATCTGATCATGTGGAAGCTGTAAGAATATTTCTTCCCCCCCATTTCATTTTTGAAAACAATTCAAAACCACTTGCTCTCTGATTTGGGGTTTCCCCCTCTTATTGTAGGAAGATATTACCATAATGAAGAAAAAAGGCTTGTGTGTGTGTGTGTGTGTAAGACAGAAACACCATCCTGTAAGACGTGGTTACGATCCAAATGGTCTGCATTTGTGTCCCATCAGTGACGTGGGCAAGGTTTTGCATCTGGTGTGTGCACACTGACTGAATTTTCCACCGTCTACTCTTTAAATGCAGTTCAGCTTGAGCTGTCTTAAGATGGAACAGCTGAGCGAATGAACGCCATGCAATATTTCATGTACTTTTCCCACTTTGGGATTGTCACACCACATCTGTGGGATTAAATGTTTTAAGGAGTTGTCAGGTTTAATTGGTGAGTTTGCACAGTTCTGGTTTACTGGATACATCCCTGCACATGGAGACTTTTTTCTTTTATCACTTTATGTTAACTCCTAGATTTAAATATTACCATCTGTGAACAAAGCCTAGAGAATTAAGCAAACAGCTTTAGTAAATTAAAATCTTAACTGATGCATAATTTGAGGATTTTACCATTGTGGGTTTGATGTTGGCTCTATTTATTTCTGCCTTTCCTGTGGCAGGAACAGTGCCTTTTATGCATTGAAGGTGGTGGCATGGAAGCTGCAAGCGAGTACTTCTATAAACACAGGAGCCATAAAACCAGCCCAGCCAATGAGAGCACCAATAAAAGTAATGTCATTTCGAGCCTGGTGATAAAGCAGGAGCCTGCATCCAGACACAGGGGAGCGCGGCCAGACAAAGAAGCCACTCAGTCGCTCTGGGCTGTCAGTGTCACGTCAGCTTCAATTGTCCTTAAATCTTAGCTCTACTAATTATGGGCTTTGGGAGTTGGGAGTTGACAGGCTGACTCCAATGGGTGGTGGTTACAGGTGAAATAACTACATTGAATCTGTGTCCAGTGATTCTCATTAACAAGGATAATGACAGGTTTGTCTATAGAAGAGTTGTGTGCCCGGTGAACCATCGTGTCTGGCTCTAATGTCATAGTGTCTCTCTTTCACAAAGGCAACTTGGCACATGGGATATTTGCACCCCAATTAAAAGAAATGAAAATGCAAGCGTGCTAAAAGTTCAGAACTCCCTGAGAGTCTTTTCCCGTCTCCCCTAACCTTCTTTTTCTGGGGAGGACAATAACTATTGTCTCAATCAGTCAAGCTCACATCCTTGGACTTACCCTAGACCCTTCAGCTTCCTTCTTCCAATGCACAAAAGCAGTCGCTACGTCTTGATGATTCTGCCTATAAACCCCTGGAATCTGTCTCTATCTCTTTATTCATAAAGGTAGAACCTTTGTTTATGTCCAAATCATCTTTTTCCAGGACTTCTACACAAGTATCTATGTAGATAGATGGGCCCTCCTCTAGGCATTCAATTCTTTCCAACTCTTTCTTCTTCTATCTGTCAAAATAATGACAACACCACAGAATTTTGAACATTAATGTCATCTCAAAGGCTATCTTGTTTAGTTCACATACAAGGGGATCTCGGGAATAGAAGTGGGTTAGAATCAGGTTCGACTAGCTTGTGAGAATCGATCGCTAAATTTTCAATGTGAGCTTTTACATCTCAGTAACTGGCAAATGCTACAAATCAGGGCTTGATTGTTTTGTTGATCCTCTAAACTCAAGAAATAGGGGGAGAAAAATGTGAATCATGCAGGTGAAATCTCAAAATGTGTTCTAGGTTCTTGGAAAGCTAGTTTTGTTGCTGCTGTTGTTTTGTTTTGTTTTAGGGTTTTTTAAAAAATCTCAGACATTATTGTTTCAACAATATAAAAGCAAAACCATTATTAATACCTGGCCTATATGCCCACCTTCCTGTTTCTACACATTTTTTGCAAGATTATCTTTACATACATGAAGATCATTGTTAATCATTTCCCAGAACATCCTTTGTCTGGTACATAATATTTCTGAGCAACGGTTGTCCATTTATGTGCTTAAAAACCTCCAAGAAGGGTGAACCTGCCCCTCTGGGACAAGTCACACTACTCTGGATAGTCCTAATTTCAGATACCTCCATTCTAAATATGGAGCTCTTCAATTTGTCCCTCTACAGCTTTCAAATATTCTTCTTGATTGTATTTTCTGATACCAACCAACCAACCAAAAAAATATATATATATATATTTGTACATTCATATATATAATCTATATGTATATGATACCTATTTTGCCATTATATATAAATCTAAACATGTACACATACATACATACATGTGTAGGAATATATATGTATGCATACATATGTGCTTTCCCCACATGACATGCCTTCCCATAGCTAAAGATCATTTTCATGTTCCTCTGGAATCATCTCCTTTTCCAGGCTAAGCCCCCTTAATCCCTTCATCTAACTGTTTTTTGCTATTAACTCAGTACCCTTCAGCAACCATGTGATCTTCTTATGGATGCTCTACTTCATTCAAATGTCCCTCTTCAACTATATTGCACAGAACTAAAAACAATATATGGACTCTTGAAAACTGTCACTGTTAAGGTAGCCCAAGACTATATTCAGCTCTCTGGGTAACTGCAAAGCACTGCTGACTCCTGTAGATTTTGCAGTGCCCTGAAGCCTCAGGTTATTTTTTGCTGAATTATTGCTATTAGATCATTCCTGTTCAAACATAGTTTTAAAATGATCCGTTTTTTGCTTGATCACATGGGTCGAGGGGACATGGTTGGGGATGGAGACTCTAAATGATCAACCTAGTGCAAATATCAATAATATGGAAATGGGTCTTGATCAATGACACATGCAAAACCCAGAGGAATTGTGCCTTGGATACAGGAGGAAAGAAGGGAAAGAACATGAATCATGGAACCATGGGAAAATATTCTAAATTAATTAATAAAATAAAATATAAAATGATCACTTAAAAAACCCTCAAATATATCTTTACACTTATCACGTTTGAATTCCTTCCTTTAGACTCAGCCTAACATTATAACTTCTCAAGAGATCTTTGAAGCATGATTATCATCCAATGAGTTAGCTCTCTTCTCCCTCCTAGCATTGGGTTGTGCATGAGTCTAATAAGCATACCACCTATCTCTTTATTTCAGTCCCTGACAGACATGTTAAACACCATAGATCCACACATGGATCCTTGGGGTATTCTTCGGGAGATTTCCTATTCCATTGTCCTAGCTAAGTTAAAACTGTGAGGCTAGTTTTATCTACCTGATAGTCCATCGATGTATCACAAAAAATCCAGTGATTGTTATGTGCCATTCACTATTCCAAGAGCAAAAGATGAAATGAAAGATAAAAATGTCCCTGCTTACAAGAAATTCATATTTTAATGGAACAAGCAAATATAAAAATAACTTGGCACATATAAGATATAGTCTGAATATATGAAAGTTAATTTCAAAAGGAAAGTCACGAGCAGATAAAAAAAAACAGAAAATTCTTCTGAAGACTGTAGGATTTGAGATGTATCTTGAAGGAAGCAAATGAGTTTCAAAATGTAGTTAAGGAAAGAGAACATGGAGCAAAACTAATGCAAAGGCAAAGAGTTTGGAGATAAAGTGTTATGTTTAAGAAATAAAAATGATCTGCATGGGTTGAAGAGTGCTTAAAGGGGAGAAAAATGTAAGAGGTCTGGAAAAGGTTTAAGAAGCAAACTTGATAATACCCTTAAATAGCAAAATAAAATGACCCTAGAGGAAATATGGCAGCACAAAATGTATTGATTTGGAGGGTGATATGGAGAGGCATGTTTTAGAAAAAAATAAAAGCAACAAATTTTTTGGGTGGGAAATGAGAAAAGACTGATTTAAAGTTTTTTACAATACCTCAAGTGAGAGTTAAGGAGATGGTAGAATCTGTTTTAGTAGAGAAAAAGAATATATATATATATATATATATATATATATATATATATATATATATATATATATATATATATATATATATGAAAAATTAAGTGAAGGTAGAAGCCAAAAAAAAATGACAGTGGTTTAGATATTTATGGTGAGAGTGAAGAGTCAAAGATGACTCTGAGGGGAATTTTGGTGACTGAGAGAATGGAGTTTCCCTTAATAGCAATAGGAAAGGAAAATGTATGCAAGGGAAAGATAATGAGTTGATTTGGACACAATTAATTTGTGTTGTCTACTGGGACTTTCATTTTCATTTATATAAAAGGCAATTAATGATTTGCAACTATAGCTCAGGAGAAAAAGTAGGACTGAATATATGGATATGAGAACCATCTGAAAAAATATAATTGAACCAATGAGAGCTCTCAAGATCATCAACTAGTCTTTTTTTAAATTTTATAATATTTTATTTGATCATTTCCAAGCATTATTCATTAAACACAAAGATCATTTTCTTTTCCTCCCCCCAACCCCCCATACCCCTCATACCCCCATAGCTGATGCGTGATTCCACTGGGTATCACTTGTGTTCTTAATTTGAACCCATTGCTTTGTTGATAGTATTTGCATTAGAGTGTTCATTTAGAATCTCTCCTCTGTCATGTCCCCTCAACCGCTGTAGTCAGGCAGTTACTTTTCCTCGGTGTTTCTACTCCCACAGTTTGTCCTCTGCTTATGGATAGTGTTTTTTCTCCTAGATCCCTGCAGATTGTTCAGGGACATTACACCGCCACTAATGGAGAAGTCCATTACGTTTGATTATACCACAGTGTGTCAGTCTCTGTGTACAATGTTCTCCTGGTTCTGCTCCTCTCGCTCTGCATCACTTCCTGGAGGTTATTCCAGTTCACATGGAATCCCTCCACTTTATTATTCCTTTGAGCACAATAGTATTCCATCACCAACATATACCACAGTTTGTTCAGCCATTCCCCAATTGATGGGCATCCCCTTGTTTTCCAGTTTTTGGCCACCACAGAGAGCGCAGCTATGAATATTCTTGTGCAAGTCTTTTTCCTTATGATCTCTTTGGGGTACAAACCCAGCAGTGCTATGGTTAGATCAAAGGGTAGATGTTCTTTTATCACCCTTTGGGCATAGTTCCAAATTGCCCTCCAGAATGGTTGGATCAGTTTACAACTCCACCAGCAATGAATTAGTGTCCCTACTTTGCCACATCCCCTCCAGCATTCATTACTTTCCTTTGCTGTCATGTTAGCCAATCTGCTAGGTGTGAGGTGATACCTCAGAGTTGTTTTGATTTGCATCTCTCTGATTATAAGAGATGTAGAGCACTTTTTCATGTGCTTACTAATAGTTTTGATTTCTTTGGCTGAGAACTGCCTATCCATGTCCCTTGCCCATTTATCAATTGGAGAATGGCTTGGATTTTTGTACAATTGATTTAGCTCTTTATAAATTTGAGTAATTAATCCTTTGTCAGAGGTTTCTATGAAGATTTTTTCCCAATTTGTTGTTTCCCTTCTGATTTTAGTTACATTGGTTTTGTTTGTACAAAAGCTTTTTAATTTGATGTAGTCAAAATTATTTATTTTACATTTTGTGACTCTTTCTATGTCTTGCTTGGTTTTAATCATCAACTAGTCTTAAAAGAAGAGAGAAGGACCACGACAGAACTTGAGGAGCAGCCTCTATTAGTTATTGTGAGTTTTATATAGATGAATCTAGAGACATAAGTGGTCAGATAGATAGGAAGAAAATCAGGAAAGAAGACTTTCATGAAAATGGAGAGGAGAAAGTGGCCAGAAACCCGAAGATAGTCTTTGTGAAATGCTACAGAAATGTTCAAGGACAAGTACTAATAGAATGTCCTTACACTTGTTGACTAAGAGATCACTGACAAATTTGTGAATATCTGTTTCAGTTAAATGATAAGGCCAGAAAAGAGATTCTGCATTAAGGAGAAAATATTTAATTAGATACCTTAATCCCTTGAATACTTAAAGTAGTTTAAATGTTAAAAGAAAATGTTATTCAAAGCAAAATGTAAATGGAGTAAAAACAAAACCAAAACCATAGGTACTGATAGGCACCTTCTTGAAGAGGATCTTAATGTCATATTGTACAACTACAGCCATTAGAGACCTCAGGGTCCATTCAAGCCATCACCCTTATTTTAAAGTTGAGCAAATTGTGGCCTAGGAAAGTTACACTGATAGGAAGCATAACGGAGAATTTCAATCCAAAGCTTTTGACTTTAGAGGCAGCACCAAATTTGAGAAGTTCATAGAAATATAAATTCAGTTGATCTTAAGAAATAAAATAGCTCCATAGTAACCTAGTGTTTGATGAACCTTAAGTCCCAAGTTATTGGAGGAAGAACTCACTGAAAAAAATACTTTGAAAATTGGAAAGGAATATGGCATAAACCAGTTATAGATTAACATCTCACATCTTGAAAAAGGCAAAATGGATACTAGATCTAGAAATAAAGGATGATACCATGAACAAATTAGGGGAACATGGATGAGGTTACCTGTTAGACATATGAATAAGGAAAGAATTTATGACCAAATGACCAAGAAAACATGACAAAAAAGGAAAAAGTTAATTTTTCCCAACAAAATCAGTGTAACCAACTTTAGAAGGGAAACAAGAAATGGGGGGAAAAGGTATAGCAAGTATCTCTGACAAAGGCATGATTTCTCAAAGATGAAGAGAACTGAGTCAAATGTATAAGAATACAAAGCATTTCACAATTAATAAATGGTCAAAGGATATGAACTGACAGTTCTCAGATGAAAAAAATTAAAATTATAGTCATGTGAAAATTCTCCAAATCACTATTCATTAGAACAAATGAAAATTTAAACAACTCTGAGATTCTCTCACATCTATCAGGTTGGCTAACATGACCAAAAAAGGAAAATGTTAAATGTTGCAAGGGATATAGAGAAATTGGGAGACGAATCCACTGTTGATAAGACTGTGAACTGATGCAACAATACTGGAAAACAATGTGGAACTAGATTGTAAAGGCACTAAAGCTCTGTATATCCTTTGATCAAGACATATCACTACTGAGTCTGGATACTAGAGAGATCTGAAATAGGGAAAAAGGTCCTAATTATAGAAAAAAAAATAGCAGCTCTTTTTGTAGTGACAAAGACCTGGAAAATGAAAGAGTGTTCATCAATCAGGGAATGGATGAACAGGTTGTGATATATGGTTGTAATGCACCAGAAGAAATGATGAACAGGATGAGTTTAGGGGGAAAAACTTAGAAAGAATTATATGAACTGATGCAAAGTGAAGTGAGCATGGGAAAAAAAATATATATATATACACATATATATATATATTCAACTATGAAGGACTAAACTATTATCAGCAAAACAAGGTCCTAAGAAAACCCAAAGGACTCATGATAAACAGTGTTATTCTCAGTCAAAGAAGGACTTGTTGGAATCTGATTGCAGAGTAAAGCAAATAGTGTAATGCACTGGCCTTATGCATGAGTCTGGTGAGGATTAGAATCTAGAGTAAAACTTCTTACCATCAATGCTGGTTTGTTGATGACTCATAAACTGCTTTCATCATTTTGCATATACCAATCAGATTAGATTATTAAAAATAAAAATAAGTGTTTCAGTATAAATGAGAAATACTGAGATGTTTTATATGGATAGACATAAGAAAATAATGAAATAACAGGGTGTTAAGCCTCTCTTAAATCTAAGATGAAATAATTGAATATATGTAAAGCAATATCTGATTCAATAGTTATATATTTCTTCAGCATTGATGCTCTTTAATAAATAACAATATGTAAAGTCAATCATGCTTAATTAACATAAATGCATAAATGAGTAAGCTTGACAAAAAGGACTAGATTATTGGATCTGGAATCAGGAAGTTGTGAATGCAAATACTGCTTCAGACACATAAAATAAAATAAAATTGATTTAAAAGATTTAAAAGAGAGTTGATTTAGGGAAATCAGATAACATATCTCAATCTCAGTTTCTTTATCTGTAGAGTAGAAACAATTACACCTCCTTCAAATGCTTTCTACAAGGATTAAATGATCTACCTTGGATCTATTCCAGTAATAACTGGTGATATGAAACCCACACAACAGGAAAGGAAAGAAGTAAAAGCTTTTTCTTGTAGAAGATTTTACAGCAGGTTCATTCAATAGTTGGTCACTTCTCAGGACCCAGAAAATATCTTCATAACTTTGTATAAAATTAATTTTATTAATTATAATTATAATTTTATTATATTACATATTTATATGTAATATACTAATATATAAATAAAATATAATTATAAAAGTAAAAAATAAAAATAAAATTATTTGAAGATAAATTATTAATTATTAAAATTAGATTTTTTAAAAATACTTACATTAAGACGCAAAATCAACACTGTGTATTGGTTCCAAGTCAGAAGAGTGGTAACATCTAGGCCATGGGATTTAAGTGACTTGTCCAGGGTCATATAACTAGGAAATATCTGAGGCCAGATAAATTAATGGGCTTAAAAAAATTTATAGTCCTTTTTCAATTGGGTTCACCTCTTTGTCACTTTATTTGTGTTTTTTTACATGTATCATTGATCAAGACCTATTTCCATATTATTAATATTTGTAATAGAGTGATTGTTTAGAGTCTAGATTCCTAATCATTTTACCATAAAACCATGTGATCAAGCAAATTTTTTTTTCTGTGTTTCTGCTCCAACAGTTCTTCCTCTGGATATGGAGAGCTGCTTTCTCAAAAGTCTCTCTAAATTGTCCTGGATCATTTCATTGCTGCTAGTAGAGAAGTCCATTACATTTAATTGTACCAGACTGTATCCATCTCTGTGTATAATTTTCTTCTGTTTCTGCTCCTTTCACTCTGTATCAGTTCATGGAAGTCTTTCTAGTTCACATGGAATCCCTCCAGTTCATTATTCCTTTGGGTGCACTAGTATTCCATCACCAACAGATACCACAGTTTGTTCAGCCATTTCCCAATCAGAGGGTATCCCTTCATTTTCCAATTTTTTTTGCCACCTATTTGTGTTTTTTTTTTTTTTGGAAAGGATACTGGACGGATTTCTCGTGTCCTTCTCTAGCTCATTTTATACATGGAGAAACTGAGTTTAACGGGGTCAAATGATTTGCCCAGTCACACAGCTCATAAATATCTGAAGCCAGGTTTGCATTTCTGATGATGAGTCTTCCTGATTTCAACCCAAGAACTCTATTCCTTGAGGCACCTAGCTGAGAACCTTTAAAAAGGTTGTGACAATTGGAATGCCTGTGACAGACTGAAAGGCAGATTCAAGACATCTCTTTAAGTACTTAACCATATTTTCTATACTTTTTACCAACAGAACTCCCTTCTCCTCCAACATAACCTTTTGGTGACAGTAAACATGATTTGAAAGAGGTCTTAACACTGCAATTGAATAGTCTTAAACTTTTTCCCATATTATGATGTGTTTTAGGACACATCAGTGCCACATCTGTCACAGGGGAGGAGGAACAGAACTTTAGAATTGTTGTATAAGAACCCATACCCCAAAATGATATGTGTGCTAATGTCAATCTAGGATTAAGCAATTAATTAATACAATTCATTTAAATGATTACATTTAAGACAGGTAGTAAACAAGATACTTTGATCCTACATACTAGAAGTATATTCATTACATAAATATGAAAAAGTACTTCTCAAGGGAATATTGAATTCAGAAAAAAAGGAATAATGATGAAAATGATTTTTATAAAGTGCTGGATACATTTTATCATTTAAGTCTTAAGAAAACTATCATGTCAGGAAAAGACTACCAACATTGCTAATCCCATTTTATAGATAAACAAATTGAACCTATTAGAAGGTATGTTACTTGAGCAAGGGAACACAGCTAAAAAGTATCTAAATCAAATTTTGAGCCCAAGAATTCCTAACTCAAAACAACAACATTTCCACTAATTCACACTGGTTCTAAGAAGGGAGGCATGTTGTTTATTTATATGGATTTGTTCTCATGCAACGGTGAAATGAGTCTTTAAGGAATTTATCTCTTGAGCTCTAGCACAGTGAAGAATCTCTTCTTGGCAAACAAAACATGGCTTAGGATAAGATGTGCTTGATGATATTCTTTTAAGCAAAAAGAATCAACCACTCTTTAAAAGATATGTCTGATTGGGGAAACAAAACTCTGCTAAATATTGATCCAAGTCTTAATCTCAGATATGAAAGGAAAGAAACACACTTCATGTAGGCACTTAGAATTCAACCATACCTCTGGCCAGGAAACACGTTGCTCACTCTAATCTTTCCTTCCTTTTCTAAGTCATGTAAATGTGTATAAGAAAAATCACTATTCCCTGAATGAAAAACAATCAGTGAAATATGTCTAACTGATCTCCTGAACAAAAGTAGATTTTTTGAAAAAATGATTTTCTTTATTATTGCAAAACTTACTTCTATTTACTGAAAACCAATACTGAGAGAAATATGGCTTAAGTGACCAGGGCTGTCAATTTCTAATCATCTGCATCAGTTAGGCAATATCACTGAGCCACAGCATCTCAGAGTTATATGGCACTTTGAATACTAAGTTCAACCAATACCTTAGCAGATATCAACACTAAGAGCTTCCCTGAAAAGGGTGGGGGGTGGAATCCAGTCTTTGCTTGAAGATCTCCAATAAAGGAGAACCCCATTACCTCCTCTGGAAACCTATTCTAGTTTAACTATCTCCAATACTTGACTAGGAATTCCCTCCATTCTCTCCAAAAAGAAAGGAAAGGAAAGACCATTTATAGTTTCTGCATTCAGTAGGCAATTGATAATCTTCATTTCACTTTGTAGTTCCATCATAAATGTTTTTAGGCACAGTTTTAGAAATGCTTTCAATGGTGGCTGTAGACATGTATTCTCACTGCACCGGAGACACTCAGCAAGTTGTCACTCTCAATAAGTGCCAGGAGAATTAATCCTAACGAGTTCCTTGGTGACAAAGCTCAGCCTAACAAAATCAGTAATTTACCCACGATTACTTTCAATTATTCCCTACAGCTGAATTTTATAGATTTTCCTATAATTAGCTATAGTTGAATTGATAAGGATTCTTTTTAAGTGTGCCCCCTAAATGGCTAAGTTATTTTTTTAGTGAATCAAAATAAAGGTGGCAATTCCACAAGTTTGTAATAAACACATAGAATTCTACTGTGAAAAGTATAGGTTCTGTATATTTCATTGTCATCGCAAATGATGACAATATATAGCTCATCTATAAGATTTTAGATCACTACCTCTATTTTCTGGAGGTCAGGTAAACAGATCTTTTTAACTTTAGCCAGATCCCCTTTGTTATTAATGATGATTTTGTTTAATGTAAGGCATTTGCTTCATTGCTGCTTGTAAACTAATATTTAAGCCCATGCAGAGATTTCTAAGCCAAAGTCTGATGAATGAAAGCAATATTAAAATAGATAAATATTTTGGGATGTTGTTGGAAAATAATGCCCTATTATTTGAATATCAAAATAGCATTTTTGTTCATTTGCTTTGCCTCCATATTTTTTACCCATTTTCAAAACAAATGGTATTTTTAAAAAAACATTGTTAATTTGATCAAAGAAGTAACAAGGTCAGAAATCTAATCTGTTTGAATGGACATGAGTAGCAGTCAAAGGCTCTGAATCTCAACATTTTCCTCCACTTCCCCTATCTTTCACCCCACATATTCAACCAGTTAAGAAGTCTTGCCCTTTCTACCAACACAACTCTCCAATTGACTACTTTTCCTATTCTTAAACAATTGACAAATTAGCTCAGACTTTCATCACCTCTTGCCTAGATTAGTGCAATAGTCTTTTAATGTCACCACCTAGCACTTAACACTCTCACAAATGTGGTCCATCCTACACACTGATGTCAGAATAATTCTTCTCAAGTGAAGATCTGTACCAATACATGGGATGGGGAGTGAAGTTTCAAACCATCCTGTAACTGCACAGAAGCCGTATTACAATACTGGAGGGAAGAAGATAGAGATAGGAGTGGTGACAGTAGAATTCATGAAATCTATCCTGAGTCTTCATCACAACATCATGGTCCCCATCTGGAGGATGTGTACTTTCAAGAATACCTAATCCTTAAACTTGTCTTTTAAGCACAGATATAATCATGATAATATTGTATGGTTGTAATCCTTTTGCAACAACAATCTCCAAAGAGTCAAAATGACAAAGGGGCCCAAGAGGCAAATGGTGGCTCTAAAATTACACTCTTTCTTGATGATAAAATTCAAGTACAATCAGCTATGTTGGGTCATGTAAATGACATAAATAATATATATATATATATATATATATATATATATCATTTATTTATTGTAGTAAATAATCCTATGAAATCACTCAGGAAATATGCATTCTGCGATGACTGGATAGAGTGTATTGGGAGGAGTATACAACATGACCCCTGCCTTTAAAGATATTGCAGTTTAGTAGAAGATATATAAGAAGTGCAGAAAAAATTACATTACGAAGAAATATATGATCATATTTAATTCTGGAATAGATAATTCTGCAGAAGGATTAGGTAGGATAATAAATTAGAAGTACTCGGTCATATTAAAGGACATTGTTCACATCATTATTGAGAAAAAGGACAGCCAATATAAGGGTCATTTGACTTAAAGATCAAAAGGGATCAAATAAAAGCTTAAAAGGATAAAACCTTGATGCCTAGCCAAACAATATCCTTCCTAAATGCTGATAACCAATCAAAACACAAACTTTTATTAAATTATTTTATGTAATTAACTTTGTTGATTTTTTTCTTTTCATGACATCTTCTAATCCTTATGAATCCTTCCCTTATATATATATATATATATATATATATATATATATGTATATATATCAAAGGAGAGAGGAAGTGAAACAAACAGATGGACAGACCAACACACCACAAGAGAGGCAGAAATGCACACAGATGGACAGAAATTAATACAGATATAGAGATGCAGAGAGCAGAGAGATAGCCATACAGACAGAGATAGAAGGGGGGGAGGAAGAAGGAGAGAATGGATGAATATAATAGATATCTATTTATAATCAATAGCAATAGAGATTATGTAGAAGATGTATTATTTTTTTTTTCTTAGAGCACTTAGGAATTTGCAACTTATGATAGTTCAATGTAAGATTCTAGGTGAAATTAGTCTTTGACAGGAATAATTGAGAATTTTAGTGATAGTTCTTCATGAATCCTTACTTCTATGTTTTGTATTCTTTGGTTTTTCAAATATTGAAAAATTATGTTTGTTTGCTTTAGTATCTGAATTAGTTTATTCTTCTGGTCAATTTTATATTTAACTAGTACAGCTGATTTTTCTCTTTTTTTTGTGAAAGAATTGTTAGTGGAATCTTTGGTAACAATAATGGTAGGTCCTTGTTATTCTTAATTTTAAAGATATTTTAAAACTTTTTAAATTGTTGTCACTCTAATTTTTGTATTATTTAATCTGTTTTATTTAGTAAAATGTGATAGAATCTTTGGTAATACATCCCAAATTAATTTAACTTTAAAAATGATTGAATTAATGTGCTCTATTCACAAAAATGTGCTTTTCCTTTTCTTCTTTAGTCTTCCTTCAATTAGATATAGGGTCATTTATTGTTTTAGTTAGTAAAGTTTTAAATTACTCTGGGAAGTCATTTTCCACATATTTATGAATTATGTATGTATTTTAAATATAATTTAAACTTACAAAACTGTTTTGTAAGTACTTCATACATGATAATTTTGCTCATTTAATGATCTGTTACTTATAACATTAGTTTTGATAGAGATTCTCTGTGGTTTTTGAGGTTAAATCATTTTTAAGTGACAAAATCTCTTTAAAAATAAAAATAGTAGTTGAACTTTCCCTTCAAATCCCAGAAAAAATTAGAAATTTCAAAATACTTTCTAGCTGTTCAGATAGAACAGTGTTCAGAAAATTCTATATATTGTTATATCTATCGTTTGAATTAGGGAGCTTATGTTTAAGTCTCTTGTTTCTCATCAAACAAAGAGCTCTATCTGTGGACAGAGATAGGCTTCTAGGCTTGGAAGTGACTACATATCCTGGATGAAATACCTCACTGAATAGGTTTCTGGGAGTGGCATGGTATTTTATATCATTGATAACTGAAAAATAGAAGCAACAGGACCACTTATTGACATCTAAAGAATTGATATCATGAGTTGTTCATCACTATAAAAAGACTTATTTATAGCAAACAATTTTCATTTTTATCTATATTATAAATTGAAATATGGCTATTCTCACAAAAAAATATTCTATGCGTTCATTTCCAAATTCTGTATGAGAAAATCACCAAGTAAACAAACAAACACATTCTCAGCTAAGAGAAATGAGGTGACATTGCTCCTTTTGTTTTTGGCAGTGAATGATTTCCTCTTTAAATTAGGCATTTTAATATAAGCTTGCTTTTACCCTGGAAAACAGAATAGGGTTTGATGGAAGATCCTTTCTGGTGAAAAGAATATTAGGAAGATCAGTTTCTTACCAAGTTCTAGAATGATGGGAAGTCAAAAAGTTAAATGAATTAAAAACAAAGAAATCCTACTTGCCCTGATTATCATTGCTTCTAATGGCTGATTAGAAATGGCAACATCCATCCAATTAGGAGAGCTTTTTTTTTTTCTTTATGGTTGAGCATTTATGGCACTGATTTGATTCAGAAAGTCCTTGGCAATCATTTATGTTACCTATTCCTTTTAGCCACCCTCTGGGGTAAGTTCCTGTTCTGATTGTCATTTTTATAGATGAGTTACTAGGAGGTTAAATAACTTGCCCAAATCTGCATAGGAATTTGATGACAAAAATGAGATTAGACATCACTTGACTCAAAATTATGGAAAGATGATGACATATTAAGATCTGAAAGAGACCAAGTTCCTCATAGATGTCCCAGTAAAGCTGTAAAAAAATTACTGGAAATAAGAATGATAAGTAAACCAAAGTGAAACTGCTCTAAACTACTCTGCACAGGCCAAGATTTTTCAGAGGCAAAAGAATTCTGAAAAATCTCTAACAACAAACTAGGGTGGACATTAGGCAGAATCTCTCTGGCTCAATAGATTGAGCTAAGTGGGCTTCCACAAAAGACCCAGGAAACACCTCTTGCAGCATAGTAGGAGTCATATGCATCCAGTGCCTTGGCAGCACCTTTATGGGGCTCAGGAGATGAATAAGACTCTTTCCAGGGCTATAAAGTTCAATACACCAGCATCACGACGTCCAAAGAAGCTCATGAACCCTACAAAGGGCCAGGGCTAGAACATAGGAGTGGAAGAATAGCATCCAGGATGACTATAACTTAACCAGTGAAGGTAGCAAGAACATGTCAACACTGAGGAACACTAGGGACTGGATAGCCAAATCCAGAGCCAAAACAGGGGACACAGAAAGAGAAACAGAAAGTAAACTACTTGGGAAAGTTATTAGGCATTCTGCTAGCATCCTCAACAAAGAAACATTCTAGGTTCATAATTGTACAAGAAGAAGGTGACAAAGAAGGAAATAAACATAGATCCAAAGTCGAGCCTTTAGGAGCCTAAGTCAAATTGCAGGAATTTCCATAGAAGTAAAAGTCTGATCATAGCACAGGAAAAAAAATAACAAGAAAGGAAGGAAAGAAGGAAGGAAGGAAGGAAAGAAGGAAGGAAATAAGGAAGGAAGGAAGGAAATAAGGAAGGAAGGAAGGAAGGAAAGAAGGAAGGAAGGAAGGAAGGAAGGAAGGGACGGAGGGAGGGAGTGAAGAAGGAAGTCTGAACATCATATTTTAAGAAATGAGAAGTAAAAGTTCCATGGATCTTTTAAATCCTGAGGGAAAGTGAAAAAAGGAAAAAAAATCCAGAGTAACCTATTGAAAGAAAGCTGAAAAGGAAAACTTCCAGGACAGTGCCATAACAAACATTCAGAGGACAGTTTGCAAGATTACCAGAAACAAACAAACAAACAACAAATGGGGAGGCAAACAAATAAATCAATAAAAAATTAATCAATAAAATTGCATCAAAATCAACAAAACAAAACAAAACATTTTAGTTCCAGGACGCTAGAGTTGGGAACACATACAAACTCAGCAACTAACATGAATAAGTGAAAGACAAGCCTTGAACATGATACTTCAAAAGGCAGATTACTAAATCTTCTAACTACTGCCATCACCACCAGCAAGACTATTAGCACTACCACCACCTCTATCAACTGCTAAGACTAAAGATAATGATGGTAATAATGGAGATAATGTTGATGACAATGATTACAATGATGATGATATCTTCCATTTACATAACATCTTAAGATAAGGAAGCACTTTACAAATATTTGCTCATTGTAACTTCATAATAGCCTGAGAAGATAGGGACTATTCTTATTTTTATGTTAAAGAAGGGGTGTATGGGGTGCTCAGGGAGGGGTAGTATCTCTGGTATGGAGGGCTTGTCGTGCCCTCCTAGGGCAGCTCTCCAGCCTCTGACCCCCACCTGACACCCAGCTCTCACGTGTGGCTCCCAGCAGCTGCTAGCATGCGGCAGCGGCCACACCCCGGGCAATGGCTTCGACAGGCCGGCTAAACCTTGTGAGGGTAGCCATCGGGTCATCGACCCCTGGTGAACCAGGGCTTTGCTCACCCAGCATGTGAAGACTGCTTCGGCCAAACAGACGGAAGAAACCAACAAGAAGGTTCAACGGCTGAGAGGGCGACGCAGCAAAGCACTGTGGAGTGCTCAGGGCGTGATGGAGCACAAAAGACAATACGGCCATTCAATGCAGCTGAGGAAGTCTCCAGGTGTAATGACTTTTCATGCCACTGGACCCAGGCTTCCAACGCCGAGAGAGGGGGAGTGTCTCTGTGCATCGACTTTTCCACTTAAATCTTCACGCACAAGTGTCTTAGTGCACAAAAACACACAAAGACAATTGTCATCCTCGGTTCGAGAGACAACCAACTAATGTTAAAGATAAGGAAACTTGAGGCAGGTGTATTTAAGTGGCTCATGTAGGGCCACAGAGCTAGTAAATGTGTTAGTTCACATTCAACTCAGCTCTTCCTGATGGCAGAGACAGTAGTTTATCCACAGCACCATGTAGAAGATTGCCACCAAAAATAACTTCTCTTAAAAATTAGCATAACCTTATTATGGAGAAATAGAAATGACTTATCAAAGAAGTAGAGGACATTAAATATTACTACTTAAAAGGAGAAAATGAATAGAATTTTTGGTAGCCAAACTCAGAAATGAAACAATAATGTAAATATATTGAAATAATTATTGGAGATGAAGAGAAAAATAAGGGTACATAATTGACTAACTAACATAATAAGGGCAGTTAGTAAAATATAGAAAGCAAATCATTCATTGGAAATTGATGTATATATCTATATATTTATAGATATAGCCAAAAAGTTTCTCTGTTGATGATCTTACATCCATAATATATCATGGACTAAGATAACTTTAAAAAAGGAATTTATACCATTGACTTCTTCCCAATAAACAAAGGACCAAAATATATGAAAAAAAAAGTTTTTAAATAAATTCAAACTATTAAATACAAAATCCTCTAAATAACTAATAATTAGAGGAAAAGTATATTAAAAGAACTTTTAAATTCTACCCAAAACCTGATGAGCAAAACAGATATAGGAAAATGATACTTGTTCAAGGAACTACTGGAAAATAGGAACACTAATAAAATATTGGTGGAATTGGTGATTTGTCCAGCCACTGTAGTATACAATCTGGAAAGGGCCCCAATGTCACTAAAATGTTTGTATTGTTTTGACCCAAGAGACAATATGGCCTTTAAGCCTAGCAAAGTTAAAAAAAGCCTACACTGAGATACACATTTGTATATATTAAACAAAATACAACATAAAGTATATGCACATATCTTACATAGACATGTTACATATACACAAATATGAATATAGAAATATGTAATATGTAAACACAATTCGTATTATATATCTATATGTTATACATATATCCATACATTATAGATATTTGACTCATTTCCCTTCTAATACCAGTTCCAAAGTGAACAGATATAACATATTCTTTTTTTTTAAACCCTTAGCTTTCTATTGGCTCCAAGGCAAAAGAGTGGTAAAGTCATTCAATGTTAGTTGTTGTTAATTACCCTTACAGGCTAGGCAATGAGGGTTAAGTGACTTGCCCAGGGTCACACAGCTGGGAAGTGTCTGAGGCCAGATTTGAACCCAGGACCTCCCATCTCTAGGGTTGACTCTCAATCCACTGAGCCTCCCAGGTACCCCCACATATGACATATTCTAAAGGAGCCTATTTATCTATGTCATAACAAAACAACAATAAGTCAGAGAAAGAATCTATTGTAGAATATGCAGGCAACATAAAGTAAATGAGCTCTCCCATAAGGAGTGAGATAACACCAGTGCAACCAGAAGAGAAACTCCTGGCAGTGTCTCGTGTAGCAAGGTAAGAATAGAGCTCCTTTGGTGTCTGAGCATTTTCTCTCAACAATATGAAAGTTCATTGTTCTTTTCCATGTTCTTTCTTGGAGATAGAAGCTCTGACTAACCAAAGCTATTCAACAATGGAACATCCCCCAAAGGGAACTGGCTCTCAAGGGACCCAAAGGAGACTGGGCAAGGCTGGAACTCTCTCAGCTCCCACAACTCTGTGCCGCTTCTCATGTAGGACGAGGCCTTCATGTCTAGCAACAAGGAGCAATTTCATTATCATCGGACACTGGAAAACAAGTTACATATACTACATATTTGGGTAACAATATTGTATATGTGGGTGACATGGATCACTAAATACATTTATGGGACATGTATATGCATTATATCACATAGAATATATGCTACATTTATATACATGTACATGTGAATATATACATATAGGGCGTACACATACACACATACATGTAATATTAGTTCTTTATTGGCAAAGATGTAAATGGGGTACTCACTTCAGGAATAGGCGATGAAATTATTAGTTAGTGGTCGTCTCTCGGTGACCGAGAATGACTCTTGTCTTTGTGCAGTTTCATCTACGGTGTACCCTCCTGTGGCTTTGGAGTCCAAAGGCTGAGGCGCACAGTCTGTGGCACACGGGGCCTGGGACGCCAGTTGTTACGGGAGGTGCGGCTGTGGCCTGGCGCGGTCACGCACAGCGGCAAGATGTCGACGTCGCTCATCTTCAAAGGTGGCGGCGGCCTGGTGAATGTGGGCTTGCCAGCTGCTTCTGTCAGAGGCAGCGAGTTCTAGTTGCTTTGGTGTCCTGCCAGCCCACTTCAAGTTGGACTTCAGCTGATCCTTGAATCTTCTCTTTGGTCGGCCTTGTTTCCTGAGTCCAGCTGACAGTTCACCATAGAACACCTGTCTTGGTATTCTCTGTGGGTCCATGCGGAGGACGTGTCCAGACCATCGTAGTTGGGCTTTGAGGACCAGGACTTCGATGCTGGTGGAGTTGGCTCTGTCGAGGACTTCCTGGTTGGTGATTCGGTCCTGCCATTGAATCCTCATGATTGACCGGAGGGAGCGTTGGTGGAATTGCTCCAGCTGTTTCATGTGCTTCCGGTACAGTGTCCATGTCTCACACCGTACAGGAGCGAGCTGAGGACCCTGCGTTGTACACTGTGAGCTTCGTCGCAGTGCTTACACCCCTGTGCTGGAGGACTTTGGAGCGCAGCCGCCCGAGTGCCTGGCTGGCCTTTTGGATCCTGGCATTGATCTCGTGGTCGAGGGACCCGTCGTTGGCGATGGTGCTGCCCAGGTACTTGAAAGTGTTGACCTTAGAAAGCTGCGTGCCATCGATTGTAATGCACGGCTGGTTCGTTGGCCTCCCTGGGGCAGGTTGGAACAGCACCTCTGTTTTGCTGAGGCTGATAGTCAGGCCAAACATTTTTGTTGCGGTGGAAAACCTGTCCACAATGGTTTGGAGATGATTTTCTTGGTGGGCCATGAGAGCACAGTCATCTGCAAAGAGAGCTTCCAGGATGAGTCTCTCTGTTGTCTTTGTTTTTGTGGTCAGGCGGCGAAGGTCGAATAGTGAGGCATCCAGTCGGTATTTGATGTAGACGCCCAGGTCTAGATCCATCACAGCATGTCGTAATACTTGGGTGAAAAATAGGTTGAAGAGTACCGCAGCAAGGACGCAGCCTTGCTTCACGCCATTGGAGATGTTGAAGCGATCGGAAGTCTCTCCACCAGATAGGACTTCCCCTGTCATGTCGACATGAAAGAGCTGGATCAGTTTGACGAATTTTGGTGGGCAGCCGAGCTTGCTGAGCATCACCCACAATGCGTCCCTGTTCACTGTGTCGAACGCCTTTGTCAGGTCTATGAAGACAATGTAGAGACTCAGGTTCTGCTCAAGGCATTTTTCCTGCATTTGCCTCACCGTGAAGACCATGGTGATGGTGCTGTGATCTGGTCAGAAGCCACATTGTGATTCAGGCAGGTTCTGCTCTGAAACAGATGACAGGAGTCTGTTGAGTATAACACGGGTGAGGATCTTTCCAGCAGTGGAGAGTAGTGAGATGCCTCTGTAGTTGTCACAGGCTGCTCATGAGCCTTTGTTCTTGTATAGGGATACGATGGAGGCATCTCTGAGTTCTGGGGGCATGTCTTCCTCTTCCCATATGCTCGTCAGTACTATGTGGAATGCCTGAAGAGCCTTTCCATTTAAGGTCTTGTACACCTCGGTTGGGATCCCGTCTTTACCGGGTGCCTTGCCTGCACTCATTTGTTGAATGACTTTTTGGACTTCCTCTATTGAAGGAGGGACATCAAGTTGTTCAATGGAGCGGTTTTGGGGGATCTGGTCAAGGGCACTTTGGTCAACTGAAGAGGGTCATTTGAGAAGCTGACTGAAGTGTTCTTTCCACCTGTTGGTAATGCCTCTTTTATCTTTTATGAGAGTGTCACCGTCAGAGGATAGCAAGGGAGTGGTGATGGATTTTAATGGCCCATAGACAGTCTTGAGGGCATTGAAAAATTGTTTGTAGTTTTTTGTATCAGCAAAGCACTGGATTTCTTCTGCCTTTTTTTCCTACCATTGGTCTTGCATCTTCCTGATCTCTCACTGTGCCGTGGCTTGGAGAGACTTGAATCTGTCCTTTTTAGGAGCAGAATTTGGGTTATTTTGCCACTACATAAAGGCTTTGTTCTTTTTGCTCAAAAGGTCTTCAATAGCAGTGTTGTTCTCCTTGAACCAGTCCTGGTGGTTGCGTTGTTTGGGGCCTAGGACTGCCTTTGATGTTTCCTTCACTGCGTCTCTGAACTGGTTCCATTTCTCGGTTGAGCTTCCAGTAAGTGGTCCCTTGGCAGACAGCTTGTTGTCTAGGCAGGATTGGAATGTTTGCAAATAAGATGGATCTCTAAGACGACTCATGTTGTAAAATGCGCGAACTGTCTTGGCATGCTTTGGATGGCGAGGCGCAATGTGCATTTGAAGAGTTGCTCTAACCAATAGGTGGTCTGTCCAGCATTCAACTCCTCTCATGGCTCTGTGCATCCTGGATGTCTTGCTGGTATACAATGATGTAGTCAATGAGATGCCACTGTTTTGATCATGGGTGCATCCACATTGTTTTATATTTGTTCACCATTCTGAACACAGTGTTCGTGATGGTGAGTTCAAACTCTGAGCATTTTCTGAGTAGCAGTAGGCCATTGTTGTTCATTTTGCCCACGCCGTGTTTGCCGAGCACTCCTTTCCATCTTCCATGTTCCTGGCCAAAGCGGGCATTGAAGTCTCCCAGTAGTATCAGCTTGTCATTCCTGGGCACTGAGTGAAGGACGGCACTCAGGTCAGAGTAGAACTGCTCGATGGTCTCCTCTGTGCTGGTCAGTGTTGGGGCATATGAGGGGATGATTGTGGCATACTGGTCTTTGCTGAGAGGCAAACAGATCTTCATGAGTCTCTCGCTGATGCCCACAGGCAAGTCTGGCAGCTGTTTGAGCAAACTGGTCTTGATAGCCAGTCCAACACCATGGATTCTGTCTTCATTTGAGGCTCTACCTTTCCAGAAGAAGGTGTATCCAGTGGTGGGTTCACTGAGTGATCCCTCTTCTGGTAGGTGTGTTTTGCTTAGGGCTGAGATGTCGATGTTATATCACACCAGTTCTTTACCGATTAGAGCTGTTCTTCTCTCGGGTCTTGGGGTATTCTCTCTATCAAGTAATGTCCTGATGTTCCATGCTCCTAATAGGAGTTTCTTTGTATTTTTTCTTTGATTTCGAATGCTTAAAGGGATGACCCGCCAGCCGCAGTATGCTGACCGGGTGTTTGTAGGGCAGGCAATGTTTGGGACACCTTTTCTAGTCCCCTCCCTTGATTAGGGTGAGCAGTGCTGTCCTAGAGAGGGCTGCTCAGTCGCCCAGGATGCTGCCAAATGTCCCTGCTGCCCACAGGGCCGAGTGACCACTGGTCCATGGGCCACCTATGTGCAGGATCGTGACTACAACTGCCAGTGGTCACCTCCACCTGTTGCGTCATCACTCCCCCATCACCGCAGGTCTTGAAGAGGGTGGATGGGGTTAGGATAGATGAGTGTGCACAAAGACACTTGTGCGTGAAGGAGATTTAAGTGGAAAAGCCGATGCACAGAGACAGTCCCACTCTCTCGGCGTTGGAAGCCTGGGTCCAGTGGCACGAGAAGGTGTTACACCTGGAGACTTCCTCAGCTGCATTGGATGGCCGTGTTGTCTTTTGTGCTCCAACACACTCTAAGCACTCCACAGTGCTCTGCTGTGTCGCCCTCTTAGCCATTGAACCTTCTTATTGGTTTCTTCTGTCTGTTCCGCCGAAGCAGTCCTCACATGCTGGGTGAGCAAAGCCCTGGTTCACCAGGGGTCGACGACCCGATGGCTACCCTTACACGGTTTGGCTGGCCTGTCGAAGCCGTTGCCCAGGGTATGGCCGCTGCCGCATGCTAGCAGCTACTGGGAGCCACAATTGAGAGCTGGGTGTCAGAGGTTGGAGAGCTGCCCTAGGAGGGCATGACAAGCCCTCCATACCAGAGATACCAGAGATACTACCCCTCCCTGAACACCCCATACACCCATACAGTGTATGGGTTATAGAATATTATTATTTTATTAGGAATTATAAATAGTATTTTTCAAAGAAAACTGGAAATTCTTGCATAAACTGAGGTAGTATGAAATAAGCACATTCTGGAGAAATATATAGGAGTGTACATGTATACTGACACTAATAACCACATCATGCAGACTAACATCTTTGAAAGGCTTTGATAGTTACTTGTTGATTTTGTTGCATCTTTAAAATGAAATTCAAGTGATAAAAAATTAAGATTTACATTTTCATGCTCATTCATCTTCCTCTAATATGTATAAGTGAATACTCATGATATCTAATACTTGTGAAGTACAGAATATCTATACCTAACTATCTGTCCACATATATTACAGTCTCCTTAGTAATTCTCTACAAATGAAGTCATTGATGTGGAATGATGACAAAAATCACAGTGATATAAAAGATAAAGCTACAGTTTAACATTCTCATGAAGCATGAATGAACAAGGACAAATATTTCATTTATTAGCAGAGATATAAAATTTTGTAATTGTGTTCATTAAAAAAATGTTGAGAGAATTTTCTAATTCCTTGTTAATTCATTTTATTTGGGCTTGTATTTATCTTTTGCTTAGAAATAAGGTCACCTTATATCTCTTACCCATTGTCTAGCTCTTTCTTTCTGTCCTTCCAGTAGTGATTTATATTATTTATATCCCTATACCCTCTGATTTACTTCAGACTTATTCTTTACTATTCCTCATCAATGGCCTTCATGTCTTGCTTCCCAATTATTGTTAGACAGTTTACCATGTCTGAAACGTAAGCTTTGCTCTCCTCTGTTCCACAATATCCCTTGATTCCTTTAAAATGTGGCTCAGGTTCTCTCTCTACCTACCTTAAATGATGATATTCCTTCTCTTGCCTTTACAATAATACTCCCAACCCCAGCTCAGAATATATTCTCTCTTTTGAAAAGAATGCATATTTTTATGCTCTTCATAATGACTCCTGGTCTGGTGGACAGAAAGCTAACATGTTATGAGCTGTGTCATCCTTGGCCAGTCATTGAATATTTTAGTATCAATATTCTGGAGAATTCTACAACTCATTTTCAAAAGAAGTTGCCAGTTCTTCATTGAGTTTTCCTTAAAACAATCAAATTATATATTCATTACTCTCAGTTCACATCCCTTTATTTTCTTTCTTTTCATTTTATCTATTTATTTAGCCATTTGTTCATTCATGTGTTTATTCATTCATTTATCCCTTTAATTTTCACTGCAGCTAGATAGGCATTCTTAGACTAAAACCAAACAGGCTCAATAACTTCAACTGTTTTGCCTATGCCCAGAGTACAATGATCTGCAATTGCCAGTGTCCTCAGTGGGAAAACTAGGCTGCTAGGGCTTCAATTTTCCCCAGAATATTATCCATGAGACACAGTTCTATTTTGGGGTCTTATCTAAGGTATACCTACCTCCCAGGCAGAGAGAAGAAAATAAATAGTTCACCTGTAGTAGAAATACAAATAGGATATAGAATACAGTTTTATTTCTCCACAGAAAAGGGAAAGCTAGACAATAAATACTCATAGAATGATTACAACCATATGAAAGGCTAGTATACCAATCCTGTTACACCATTTGCAATAGATCTTTTACTTAACTATTTCACTTTTCCACCAGAGCATAGCCTAATCGACACAATGAGTTCTTTTGTGACTTTTCTTTATGTTGTGGGCAACTCTTTCCTTCTTTATTGGTTTGCTGCCAACTCTGAAGCTTCTGGTGTAGACATACTCATTGTTTTAGTATCCCAAATCCTATAACCCAAGTGCTTAGGAAGCAGGGAAGATGTTAGCTCTCTCATTTGAGGACAGCTCCCCACCAATAGGCACTTTGAGTCATCCTTACACCTTAAGGCTAGTAGGAAGGGTAGGGCTTGAAGGTCAAGGATCCCCCATTTAGTAACAATATGTTCATAATTCTGAGTCTGTATCTGAATGATAAAAGGTCATCATGGTCAACAGGAAGCCAGTTAAACAATCAGTAGTCAATAGGCATTTATTAATCACTTACTATGTGCTAAGTACTTTACTAAATGGTGGGTATATAAATACAAGGAGGGAGGAAGAGCCTCTGCTTTTAAGGACTTCATTGTCTAACAGAGAAAGACAAAACATAAAAGGGAGCTAAAAGGGAGGGAGGGAGAGGTGGATACCTAATTGAGAGCATGGTAGGCAAAGTCCTGGGTAGATGAGACAGCTATAAACCCAGGAGAAGGATGACGGCATCTTGGGCATAATCTCTCCTCTTCCAATTCCAGGTTCCCAGAGGAACCAGTCAATTAGAAGTAGATGCCTCAGGGACAGGGAGTACTTCCAGTGTCACCAGGTCATCCAGGGGTAGAGTGAGCTTCCAGGGTGAAGTAGTTTCCATGAAAATTCTGTGGAAACGAGTGCAAGTACACTGGAGAGAGATGACAGGGGAGCACCCCAAAGTCATTAGCGCTTGCTCTGAATTGAGGGAGGGGTCACTCCAACACTGATCCTAAAGTGATATTAAGCCCATTTGTGTGCATGTTGTATCTTTCAGTAGAATATAAATTCCTTGGGGACAGGGATTGCTTCTTATTTGGTTTATCCATGAATCCAAGATGGAACCTGAATCAGTTTTCTGACTTTGAAGGTCTCTTTCATATGCATTATTCCATGCTAACCTCTGTATAGGCAGTGTTTAGGGAATGGAGGTCATGTTAATTCGCCTGAAAGGAATCAGCTTGAATTGGATCTAATTGTAACTGTGCATCTTTGGGATGGAGGTTTGGTGCTTTCTTTAGCTTTTGATAAGAATAAGGACCACAGTTGGAAGTTTTTCAAGCTGATCCATATTGGTAACTCAAGAGGAAAGCTATAAGCATTCTCAATATATGCCAAGTGAAGGGATTTCAAATTCAAAGAGCATATGTATAGTTCATGAGAAATTGACATTCAGGAGGTGATGCTCAGGAATAAGATTCACTCTATCTATAGCAGCTCCTTGTAGATGATATTCCTTGTTGATGTGTTAGTTCCCTGTTCCAAGTGACAAAGATGTGTGAACTTGTATTCCTCTGTACCGAACAATTTACAAGTTGCTGCAGAGAAAGAAGGAAGGTCAAGAATTTGGGGAATGAACAAAACTGGGAGTTTATTCTCTAAATACAATTTTCTGGTCAGATTTCTTTCTTTCCCTAGACATGAAACCAAAGAGAGCCATGGAATGAGAGCATTTAAGAAAGAAAAGAGAGTGAGCTAATGATCCCTGGACCCTGCTTGGTTTATTAGCTATTTAAGAGTTAATGTTATTATACCCCAGGGTGGGTGCTAGTTATTAGCTATATGGCTGTCAGAATGCTAATGAAAGTCCCCTTACCCCCTGCCACCATTCACACAGATACACTCAGAAGCTATGGGCCATAAATCATATACAAGAACCATAAAATTATACCAGCCTATTAAAAAAAGATATGCCTAAAGAGGCAATTTTAAATGAGATGTGAGTTAGACTTGGCAATATTAGCCCTGTCTTCTCTAATCGATTATACTATTGTGTGAACTAGTCTGGTAAAGTGGTTAAAGACAGTATGCTTGGAATTAAGAGAATCTGGCTTCATATATCTTCTCTACCTTGTCTTAGGTACCAAAGGCCAATCCCTAGTGCTTATCTAATAAGCCATAGACCAGTCAGGTTGGTTAGTAGAGAAAATGCTTCAATACGTTGTTCTTTCCAAACTGTGAAGCAATTGCAATATCTTTTGCATATTTGTTGATATCCTTATGCATATACAGTGTGATCATATTTTCATAGGTAAATCCAGAAAGTACAAAATCTAGATTAATTTCAGATCTTCACCAATATCTCAGAAATTGGATAATCTGCAAGATTACAGTGGTCTAATGAATGGAGTGTAACTGTTTTCTTTCCCTCTTAAAATGGGGGCTGAATCTCCTTCCTAACCATACTCCCAATAGTACCACCACCATCATAGCTGTAACTAGATGCATTTTCTCCCTCAACTACGCTGCAATACCTTTCTTACTCCCTACTTTATATGAAGGAAATACAAATTTCGGACTCCCTGAATCAATCTGGTACTTCTACCTTTAAGTCATCCTATCTCTCTACATTTGTAAGCAGTCATTATATACTTTCTTGTACAAGACTCTATGCTACAAAAAATGGAATCATTAAAAAAAAAAAACAATTCATCTCCTCAAGGAGCTTACATTCTACTGAACCAGTACTGTCTGTATATTAAAAAGGTTCGCAGACTTTTTAGACTCAGGAAAGCTTTATTAAAAAAAATATATATATATACATATATATTTATGTATATATGTGTATATATATATATGTATGAAGAACCACAAAGAATTTTGTTTCTAATAGTTTATCTAACAATATTTAACATATTAGAAATTAAGAGATGCATTTTAAAAATGATGTACTTAATTTAAAACAAAAATAAACCTAGTTATATCAACACTATAATTATTGAAAAAGAGATAGGTTTTCAAAAAAATGGTTTTGTTTTACATTTTTTAAAAAATCTGAAATAGCTGGCTGCTTGAGGACACTATTCTCATGTCTGTTTCTACATTTAGTTTGTTGAGATATGTTTATGTGATTGAAACCTGTGAAGAAAAGCCATTCTCATGCAGTTATGTAGCTGGAAAAGTCAAATATTTCGATGGAATTAAATATCTTAATGTTACTTGAAAATAGTTTTGACTCTCCAGAGTCTCTGAAAGGATCTCAAGGACCCCCAGGGGTTCACAGGCTATATTTTGTGACCCACTGATGCAAACTGATGTATATTATGTCCTCTGGATTTCTTATCCATTTTACACACAGATGGAGATTAGGACCCCAGATTAAGACCCAGTCACCAGTTAATTATTTATCTTGATTGGGTTCTAAGGGTAATTTAGAGGTTAATATGTTTTGTATTACTATTGTACATGAACCCTTATCTAGTTTGTTTCCCATTCCTATGTTTATCAATTAGTTAAATACTGTTAATTAGCATTTAGAAAGGTGTGTTTACTAATGTGGTATAGGAAGAAGGGACCTCTAGGTGGCAGGGTGGATAGAATATCTGCTCTGAAAAGAGGAAGACTTAAGTTTCTGAGTTAAATCAGATCTCTGAAACTTACTAGCTATGTTACCCTGGGCAAATCACTTGTTTGCCTCAGTTTCTTAATTTGCAAATTGAATTAGAAAAGGAAAGGAAAAATTCTCCAGCATCTTTGCAGAAAAATCGCAAATGGGGTCAAGAAGAGGCAGACATAACTGAAACAACTGAATAACAAGAAGAAGAAGAGTTGTTACCAAAACAACTCCACCCAAATTCTTATAGATACATAGAGAATGAAGGGAATAGTTGTTAAATGTAGAGAACAGAATGGCCAAAGGGTGACTTTCATTTCCTGATTTCTGGAAGTCCTCTTCTTCCTTTGTGGAACCCTTAAGTCCTTTGGTATATATAACTCCCCTTTGGGTTTCAATAATAGTTATCCTTAAACAATATTGAAGTTTTCATTTCTCTATTTGGATAGCTTATCCTTTGATCACAAAAAATCTTCTGACCCTTAGAAGTTCACAATGTCATCTTCTTGATAGAAATTTGAAGAGACAGAGATTCCCTCTTCTTCCCACACTTTAAACAATCAGTTCCTTCTCAGGGCCTTAGACTAAAGTCTGTCATGGCCCTAGAATGTGCTTGAAATCACAGATTATAAAGTGTTTTACTCTTTTATCCAAACCCCACATAGCTGGCTGATTTTCTTTAACCAATCATAAGTTTTACTCTTCGTAGAATCATGTGCTTTTATTAAAATAATATCTGATTTCACATTTGATTATTTCAATAAAAGGTTCTAGGGAATGTTCACAACTATTGTATAAATTTGATTAACTCTACAATGTTCATACTTGAGGGCCTAGAAATTTTTTTTCTTCATGATTGAGGTTAAAGATTTTGAACTCCTTTCTGACCTGTGTACATATGTGTATATACTATATATATATATATATATATATATATATATACATATATATGTGTGTATATATATATGTGTGTGTGTGTGTGTTTGTGTGTGTGTGTGTGCGCATGTGTAGAAAACATGACAAAGAGAAGAGAAGTTTGTCAATAGAAGTGATCATAAAAGTCTTTCCATAAAAGATAGTATAAAAATTAGTCTGGAAGGGAATTGATTATTATTAGACACAGAGGTAAATAAAAGGGAATTTGGGGGAATAGGACAGCTTGAAGAAATTCCCAGAGAGAGCACATCTAGTTTTCTTTTCAGGTCATAGACCCATTTAGCTCCCAATAGAAAGAATGTAAAGAGTAAGAGTCAAAAGAATCCAAGGAGAACCCAGAGAAAGACTGAAAGGGATTTAAAGTCCTTAACTCAAGAGTTCACATATAATCAAGGAAGAAATAGGGGACAATTCATGAGCTCCTTACAAAAGTGAATGGAAAGATCTGAGCTGTGTTGTAGGATGAGTATTTTGACAGAAATATGAAAGAAAGTTTGAGTTGGAAATCTTCAATCCAATTAATAGGCTATTACAACAATTGATTTGAAAGTGTGAGCATCTAAATGAAGCTGAAGAGAAGGGGATAGAGAGGACAGATACCAGGGGGTTAGAGTAAACAAACTCTATGATATGATGGGCTATGGGAAAACCAGGCAGGACTAAAGGCTGATCTTAAACTTGAAAACTTTGTTAACTTGACACTTAATTTATAAACTCTTAGATGTAAATACAACTGTGAGAACAAACTGCAAACTATGCACACTTCATTTGATATTGGTCACTGTGATCAAAAAGCTCTCTTGTCCTGATAGGTAAATCTGTGGTCATCTGTCTATAGGTATCATGGTAGACTGAGTCTCAGAGGTATGATGAATCTGTTCCTAGGATGATGTTTGAAATATTTCTAATGTATTGGAACTCACTAAAACTTGAGCTCACAGTGTGTAGCAGTCCACACCTATCTAGGGACAAGGGAAACAGAATGTAAAGATTGTCTTAGAAGAGAGCATGCTCAGTCTTGCGCATGGCTGGGAAAGCCTCTGACCCTTGACCCCAGCTTCCCCCAGGTTAGGTGGGAAAACAGGTTTCTTTGTTTTCACCTGGCTAAGAGAAACCACACCTATACCTTCTCATTAACCAATGATAATCATCCCTATGTATTGTGTATATTTGCATATCAAAGAGATTAAATACAGGGCCACAGCAAGCTCTGCCCTCTCTTGGATCTTAGCTCTCACTGATGTCTGTCCTTGCTGGAGCTTGGACTCTGGCCAAGCTCCATCTTTAATTCCTTTCCTTATCTACCTCTCCCACCTGGGACCTGGCTTTTGGCCAGGCACTCTCTTTTCTCTATCATGTCTCCAACCTGTGTGGTATTAATTGTGGATCTCAGGATGGATCATGCCTCTGCGACATCCTAAGATCAGGGTTCTGCTTTGGCCCTATTATAATCAATAAGGCCGGGTTTCTGACTCATTTCTGCCATCCCATATGTATAACTTGGCTCCACCATGCCCCTCGGAGTATCCAAAACTTCTATCCTTTTTCTATCTTCCTACCTTGAGGCTTCTCGCAGGTTCAGGGAGCCTCACAGTGAGATATAGGATGATCAGTATGGGTTTGTAGAGACCTTAAAGTATGCACATTCACTATGATCCCCAGTCCAATTTGGCAGATAAGAAAATTTAGGCTGAGAAAAGTTAAAACCCACTCTAAATCCTAAATCTATTCAGTGCCGTCAATACAATAGATTAGGACTTTGTAGTGAAAACCACTTTTTGAGGAGTATTTGTGTGTGTGTGTGTGTGTGTGTGTGTGTGTGTGTGTATGTGTGTGCATGTGTGTGTATTTTATCCCATACCTTGATTTCATTTTTGTAGGGATTAGAAAATTCTATTACTGAAAAGTACAATTGAAAAAGATGTTTAGCTTATTGTTTCATAACATTCTCTACAGGCACTCTGAGATTAAGTACCTTGGCCAAGACTATTCTGTCTGTGTGTGTTAAAGATAGAGTTTGAAGACTAGAGGAGGTGGAGTCAAGATGGAGACATAGAGGCAGCAAAAGTTCAGACCTCTGAAAACCCTTCCTTAATGATTACAAAATAAAGCCAGAATTCAAGAACACTCCACTTTAAGGGGAAGGAAGAAATGTCACAGAACCCTTCCCCCACCTAGAGTGCTAAGCCTCCAGAAAAAGCTGGAACCTCTGGGTGGGAAAAGGTGATCTTCTGGAGGGAGTACCTTATGGACAAAGCTATACCAGGTTCAGAGCATCCAACACAGGTAGTGCAGAAGCAGTTAGAGAAGAAACACAGCGCAGAGTGAGCAGTCTAGTTTCAGCAGCAGAGACACTCCATATTTTGATTCCCCTCCAGGTTTTGACCTCAGGGCGCATCCAACAACCCAGCCGGATTAGATCCCATCAAAGTTTTCAGAGGGCAGGGAAACTCAACCTCTAAAAATCCTCCCCCACAGACTGCTGGACTTAATCCCATCAAAGATTCCAACAGGCAAAGAAGCTCAAGCTCCAACACTCCTCTCCCACAGACTGCACTGAGAGATTTGCTGACAAAGCTCTAAGGGTGAAGGCTGAAAGAAAAGCCCCAAACCAACTACAAAAAAGAATGAGAGGAGCAAGAGCTCAGGCAACTACGGGGAGTAATAAGAGGTAAATATGAGCAAACAACAGAAAAAGAAAAAGGAAATTACAAGTGACAGATTCTATACAGGCAATGAACAAAGAGCAAACAGAAAATTGAAGGATGAGGGAACACTCAGAAAAAAAAAACAAAACAGAAACCCCAGCAAATTGGACACAGGTTCTGAAAGAACTCAAAATACAATTCAAAAAGCAATTAAGAAAGGCTGAAGATAACTGGGAAAAGAACTTAAAAATTAAGATAAGGCATCTGGAAACAGAGACACTTGAACTAAAACAAGAAAATAGTATCTTGAAATCCAAAATTAACCAGCTTGAAAATGAGGCAAAGGAGATGGAAGATGAGGCAAAGAAAATGAAATATGAGGCAAAGAAGATGAAATATGACCTTCAAAGAAAATCAGACCAGAAGGAGAAGGATGACCAAAAAGTCAGGGAGGAAATCCAGTCTTTAAGAACCAGAATACAACAACTAGAATCAAGTACCTTTACAAGGCAGTAGGGCACTATAAAACAAAATCAAAATAATGAAACAATTGAGGAAAATATGAAGCACATCATTAAAAAAAAAAACAGAAGATTTAGAAATCATTCCAGGAGAGACAACTTAAGAATCATTTGTCTACCAGAAGACCATAACAAAAGAAAAAGCCTGGAAATCATACTACAGGAAATTATCCAAGAAAACTGCCCCAATATTATAGAACAAGAGGGAAAAGTGGAGATTGAAAGAATCCACAGATCACCTCCTGAACTTAATACCCAACTGAAAACACCTAGGAAAGTTATAGCCAAATTCAAGAACTATCACAACAAGGAAAAAATATTACAAGCTGCTAAGAAGAAGGCATTCAGATACCATGGAACCACAGTGAAGATAAAACAGGATAGGGCTGCATCTACACTGAAGGACCAAAATGCATGGAATATGATATTCCAGAAAGCAAGGGAACTAGGTATACAAACAAGAAACAATTACCCAGCAAAGCTAACTATATTCTTAAAGGGGAAAGTATGGACATTCAAAATAATAGAAGAATTCCAAGAATTTGAAAAGAAAAGACTAGACCTGAACAGAAAATTCAATGCCCAGGCACAGAACGCAAAAGAATCATCAAAAGGTAATTTAAAAAGAGGGAAAAACAAAACAAAACAAAACAAAAAAAAAACCTTTTTTTAAAGAGACTCAATAAGTTAAAATGATATGTATCTCTAAAAGAAAATAGGCCATTGGAAACTCTTAAAAACTGTTGTTATCACCTGGGCATCTAGAAGAACTACACTTAGAGGGAAAAGTGACAAACTGTATAGGATGAAAGGACAAGACATAAAAAGATATATAGATATATGCATGCATCAATACATATGCATGTGTATATATATGCATAAATATATATATATATATATATATGTGTATATATATATATATACAACTAGAGGTAAAAAAAGAGGTTAATACTAAAAGAAATGGGAAAAGAAACAAATGGGGGCAAATTTATATGTCACAAAGAAGCTCATGGTGGGAGGGGGGAGAACATCAATACACTGGAAGGGTAAAAAGGTTGGAGATAGGAAATAGCACAACTCTTACGTGCATCGGAATTGACTGAAAGAAAGAAAAGAAATCCAGTCCATTGGGGCAGACATAAGAATTGTGCTCTATATGGGAGTAGAAGGGTAACAAACAGACTGGTGAGGAGGGAAACAGTATAAGGGAGGGAGAAGGTGGAGGGTAGTTTTAGAAAGACTACAGTGAAAATAAGGGGGAGGAATAAAAAGGGAGGGGGTAGAAAGGTAAGTAAAATAAGGGTGGGAATTAGGGGCATTGATTAAAAACAAACATTGATGTAGAAGGAAATAGTGAAAAAAGAAAAGGCAAGAGCAGGAGTAGAAATCAAAATGCTGGGAAATACACAGCTAGCAATCATAACTCTGAATGTGAATGGAATAAACTCACCCATAAAATGCAAGTGAATAGAAGAGTGGATTAGAATCCAAAATCCTACCATATGCTGTCTACAAGAAACACATATGAGGAAGGTAGATATGCATAAGGTGAAAGTTAGAGGATGGAGCCTTATCTATTGGGCATCAGCTGATAAAAAGAATGCAGGAGTCACAATCATGATATCTGACAAAACCAAAGTAAAAATAAATCTAGTTAAAAGAGATATGGAAGGAAATTATATCCTGATAAAAGGTAGTATAGACAATGAGGAAATATCAGTACACAACATGTATGCACCAAATGGCATAGCATCCAAATTTCGAAAGGAGAAACTGGTGGAGCTCAAGGATGAAATAGATAGAAAAACTATACTAGTGGGATACCTGAACCTTCCTCTATTCGAACTAGATAAATCAAAACACAAAAAAATAAGAAAGAGGTAAGAGAAATGAATGAAATCTTAGAAAAATTAGAGTTAGTAGAAATGTGGAGAAAAATAAAAAAAAAAGGAATATACCTTCTTTTTAGTAGCACATGGTACATTCACAAAAACTGACCATGTATTAGGGCATAAAAACATTGCAAACAAGTGCAAAACAGCAGAAATAATAAATGCAACTTTCTGAGATCACAATGCGATGAAAATAATAATTATTAATGTACATGGAGAAGTAAATCAAAAATTAATTGTAAATTAAACAATATAATTCTCCAAAACCGTTTAGTAAAGAACAAATTATAGAAAAAATTAATAACTTCATTGAAGAAAATGACAATGATGAAACATCCTTTCAAAACCTATGGGTTGCAGCTAAAGCAGTATTCAGGGGGAAATTCATATCCTTGAGTTCATATTTTAACAAATTAGAGAGGGCAGAAGTCAATGATTTGGGCATGCTAATTTAAAAAAAAACCCTATAAAGTGAAGAAATTAAAGATCCTCAGATGAAGACTAAATTAGAGATCTTAAAATTCAAAGAAGAAATTAATAAAATTGAAAGTCAAAGAACTATTGATTTAATAAATAAGACTAGAAGCTGGTACTTTGACAAAAACAAATAAAATAGACAAAGTTCTGGTCTATCTAATTTAAAAAAAAAAAGGAAAGAAAAGCACATTGACAGTATCCAAAATGAAAAGGGAGACTTCACCTCTAATGAAGAGGAAATTAAGGCAGTCCTTAAAAATTATCATGCCCAATTACATGGCAATAAATATGGCATTTTAGTTTATATGGAAGAATATTTACAAATATATAAATTGCCTAGACTAACAGAGGAAGAAATAGACTACCTAGGCAACACCATATCAGAAAAAGAAATTGAACAAGACATCAAAGAACTCCCTAAGAAAAAATCCTCAGGTCTAGATGGATTCACAAATGAATTCTATCAAACATTCAAAGAACAACTAATCCCAATATTATACAAATTATTTGACAGAATAAGCAAAGAAGGAGTTCCACCAAATTACTTTTATGACACAAATATGGTACTGATTCCAAAGTCAGGCTGGTCAAAAACAGAGAAAGAAAATTATAGACCAATCTTCTTAATGAATATAGATGCAAAAATCTTAAATAGGATACTATCAAAAAGACTCCAGCAAGGATATTCACTATGACCAGATATAATTCATATCATAAATGCAAGGATGGTTCAATATTAGGAAAACAATCCACATAATTTACCATATTAAACAGCAAAATGACAAAAATCACATGATTATCTCAATAGATGCAGAAAAACCACTGACAAAATACAATACTCATTCCTATTGAAAATACTAGAAAGCATAGGAATAGAACGGCCTTTCCTAATAATAATAAGCAGCATATATTTAAAACCCTCAACAAATATCTGCAATTCATATGAACTAGAAGCCCAAAAAGATCAGGAGTGAAACAAGGATGCCCATTATCACCTATATTATTTAAAATTGTACTAGAAACACTAGCTGTAGCAAATAGAGAAGAAAATAAATTGAAGGTATTAAAATAGGCAATGAGGAAACCAAGTCATCACTCTTTGCAGATGATATGATAATCTACATAAAGAATTCTAGAGAATCAACTAAAAAGCTATTCAAAATAATCAACAACTTTAGCAAAGTTGCAGGATACCAAATTAAACCTGCACACGTCATCAGCATTTCTATATATCTCCAACATATCTCAGTAGCAAGAATTAGAAACTGAAATTCCATTTAATATCACACCAGACAGTATAAAATACTTAGGAATCTATCTGTTGAGACAAACACAGTAACTATATGAACACAACTCCAAAACACTCTCCAAACAATTAAAACTAGATCTCAACAATTGGAACAACATTAACTGCTCCTGGGTTGGATGAGCTAACGCAATAAAAATGACAATCCTACCCAAATTAATTCACTTATTTAGTGCAATACCCATTGAACTACCAAAAAACTTTTTTTTTTATTGAATTAGAAAAAAACATAACAAAGTTCATTTGGAAGAATTAAAGAACAAAGATATCCAGGGAAATAATGAAAAAAAATGTGGAGGAAGGAGGCCTTGGAGTCCCAGATCTCAAACTATATTGTAAAGCAGTCGTCATCCAAACAGTTTGGTACTGGCTAAGAGACAGAAAGGAGGAACAGTGGAATAGACAATGGGTAAGTGAAATCAGCAAGACAGTTTATGAAAAGTCTAAAGATCCCAGGTTCTGGGACCAAAACCCACTCTTTGATAAATTAAAAAAAAAAAAACTACTGGGAAAATTGGTAGACAGTGTGGGAGAGATTAGGTTTGGATCAACACCTCGCACCCTACACCAAGATAAACTCAGAATGGGTGAATGGCATGAATATAAAGAAGGAAACTATAAGAAAATTAGGAGAACACAGAATAGGATACTTGTCAGATCTTTGGAAAAGGAAAGACTTTAAAATCAAGCAAGAGCTAGAAAAACATCACAAAATGTAAAATCAGTACTTTTGATTACATCAAATTAAAAAGTTTTTGGACAACAAAACTAATGTATCCAAAATTAGAAGGGAAGCAAGAAGTTGGGAAACAAGTTTCATAACTAAAACCTCTGACAGAGTTCTAATTACTTAAATTTATAAAGAAGTAAATCAATTGTACAAAACATCAAGCCATTCTCCTGTTGATAAATGGGCAAGGAACAGGAATAGACAATTTTCAGTTAAAGAAATTAAAACTCCTAATAAGCATTTGAAAAAGTGTTCTAAATCTCTTATAATCAGAGAAATGCAAATCAAAACAACTCTGAGGTATCACCTCACATGTAGGAGATTGACTAATATAACAGCAAAGGAAAGTAATGAATGCTGGAGGGAATGTGGCAAAGTAGGGACATTAATGCATTGCTGGTGGAGGTGTGAATTAATCCAGCCATTCTGGATGGCAATATGGAACTATGCCCAAAGGGTTCTAAATTACTGTCTGCCCTTTTATATAGCCATAGAACAGCTGGGTTTGTACCCCAAAGAGGTAATAAGAAAAAAGACTTGTAAAGAATATTCATAGCTGGCTCTTTGTGGTGGCAAAATAATTGGAAAATAAGGGGATAACCTTCAATTGGGCAATGGCTGAACAAGTTGTGGTATATGTTAGTGATGGAATACTATTGTGCTAAAAGGAATAATAAACTGGATGAATTTCATGGGAACTGGAATAACCTCCAGGAATTGATGCAGAGCAAAAGGAGCAGATCCAGGGGAACATTGTACAGAGAGACTGGTACACTGTGGTACAATCCAATGTAATGGACTTCTCCATTAGTGGCAATGCAGTGATCCTTAACAACTTGGAGTGATCTATGAGTAAGAACACTTTCCACATTCAGAGGAAAAACTGTGGGAATGGAAACACAAAAGAAAACAACATCTTGAATAAATTGGTCGAGGCGATATGGCTGGGGATGTTGACTCTAAATTAATATCCTAATGCAAACACCAACCACATGGAAATAGGTTCTGATCAAGAACTCATGTAATATCCAATGAAATAGTGTGTCGGCTATGGGAAGGGTGGGAGTAGGGGAGGGAGGGAAATAATATGATTCTTGTAACCAATGTTCTAAATTGACTAAATAATTTAAATTTTTTATAAAAAAGATGGAATTTGAACCCAAAGACCTTCAATGACAGTTCTCCTTCTGCATTATAACATAAAATAAAATGACTTGAAAAGTGTATAGATTATAGTTGATGATCTATAATTGGGTTAATTCACTCTCAAAGATGGATCATTAGGGCAGAGTCAAGAAGGCAGCTTAACAGCAGCAAAAGCTGAAACCTTTCTGAGAATCCTTCCAAACTAATTTTTAAATGGTACCTCAAAATGATAGGAGTCAAAAACTAACAGCAAGATGGAGATAGGGGGGAATCTCCTGTGGAAAAGAACTTGAAAGGTAGGCAGAGAGAGTCAATTTTTTATGGAATAAATGAGGACTGGAAGTAAAACTGAACACTGAGGAGCTCTTCCTGATCATACCCCACCTATAGAGTCAGGGTTTGAACCTGGGAAAAGACAACTTCAGGATCCTGGAACCCTGCCTATGCCAACTACAGAGCACTCCACATCTCACATTGACCCCTTGAAGGCCTAAGCCCTGACTTCACTCCACATGGAGGCCCAGAAGTCCCTAGGGCATGCCACTTTCAAGCTTTACCAGTGGTGAAGCACTAGACCCTGGGCAAAATAGCTCCCAGTGATGAAGTCTATAAGCCATCAACAAAGGAGACAGAATCATCAACTTTCAAAACTTCCTGTATACAAGCTCGAAAAAGGTGGGGAAATGAGCAAACAACAAAAGAAACCCCTGACCATAGAAAATTTCTATGAAAACAAAGAATGAGGCACAGAGTCAATAGGGAGCTGTGAGATCCAAGGAATGACCTGCAAAATTTCAAAGAATAATAGGAATTTGTCTCAGGTGCTGGAAGAAATAAAAAAATTCAAAAATCAAATGATAGAAGTGGAAGAAAAGTGTGAAAAAGAAATGAAAATAATGGAAAAAGAAACAATAGCTTAAAAAGCAAAGCTGATCAATTGGAAAAATAGTTACAAGAATCTAATGAAGAAAATAATCCTAAAAAACAGAATTGACCTATTGGAAAAAGAGGCCATAAAATTCAATGAAGGAAAGAGTTATATGAAAAGCATAATGAATGAAATGAAAAGAAGGATGAAAAGGTCATAGAACAAATTTAGTCTTTAAATATTAAAATTGGACAAAAATCTAATAAATTCCCAAGACATCAAGAAACAATAAAACAAAATAAATCTCAGATCAAGGAGAAAACACTGCAAAGAGCCAGAAAGAAACAATTCAAATATGATGGAGCTGCAGTCAAAATTACAGGATCTGGCAGCTTCTACATTGTTTATCTGGATATATGTTTTTCGGGGGGTTATTTTATAAGATTATTCATTTACAAAAATGAATAATATGGAAATATATTGAGTGTGATAATACAAGTACAACTCAGATTGAATTGCTTGTCAGTTCCAGAATGGGGGAAGAGAAGAAAGGAGGGGAAAAATATGGATCATATACCTTTAGAAAAATTCTGTAGAAATTTGGCATTTAAAAAAAAATTATTGAACTACTTAAAAGTTGTGATAAAAAAGCCTAAGTCATTTTATAAGAAATTATCAAAGAAAACTATCCTGATATTTAACAAGATGGTAAAATAGAAATTGAAAGAATCCACAGATCACCTCTTGCAGTAAATCTCCATATACCAACTCCCACAAATGTTACAGCCACCTATCAGATTGGCCAAAATGACAGTGAATGAAAATGATGAATGAAGGATAGGTTGTGGCAAAAATTGGGACATTAATGCAAGGATGGTGTATGTGTAAACTGATCTAACCATTCTGGAGGGCAATTTGGAATTGTGTCCAAAGGACCATAAAAGAATGCATAACTTTTGTTCCACTATTTATTCTATATACCAAAGAGATAAAATTAAATAAATTGGAAAAGGACCTATTTATGCAGAAATATCTATAGCTTCTCTTTTTTTATAGTGTCAAAGAATTGGAAACTAAAAGAAGGTTCTTCAGTTGGGAAATGACTGAACAAATTGTGGTATATGATGATGATGGAATACTATTGCGCTATACCAAAGGATGAACATTATTGCACTAAGAGAAATGGGAAGAAAGAAGGAAAATGTGTTTCATTATATCACATAAAGAGGCAAGGGGGGAGGGACTGTTACAATGGAGGGGAAGATGAGGGTTGTGATGGGTAATACTTAAAACTTACTCTCTTTGGAATTGCTTCAGAGAGAGAAGAAGAGCCAGATTAATTGAGATGTAGAATCCTGACTTATGCTATAGAGAAGTAGAAGTGAAATAAGAAATGGGGGAGTAGGAATGGAAGTAATACAAGGGAGGAGAAAGATGGAGGGCTTAAAAGCCTCTATAGAGAAGTTGGAAGGGAATAAGAAGGGTCATGTTGGGAAGTGGAATAATATAAGGGAGGGGGGATAGGGCACAGTATTTAAAACAAAACACTGGTGTAGAGGGACAGAGTGTAAGTAGAAAGGCCGGAATTAAAAGAAGAAAACATCATGGAGGGGAATATGCAGGTGGTAATCATAAATGTGAATGTACAAGGAATGTACTTATCCATTAATGGAAGGAGGTGGCAGAGTGGATTAAAAAACAGAATGCTACTATATGTTGTTTACAAGAAAAACATTTGAGGCAGGTAGACACACAGAGTAAAAGTCAGGGGCTAGAGCAGAATCAATTGGGCTTCACATGAAACAATAAAAACAGTGGCCACAATCAAGACTTCAGAAAAAGTTAAAGCAAAAATAGCTTAGATTTAAAGAGATAATGAAGGTAATTACATCTTGATGAAAGGTAGTACAGACAATGAAGTGATATCAGAATTTAACATGCACCAAATGATATGGCCCCCAGATTTTTAAAGGAGAAACTAAAGGAGTTTAAGGAGAAAATAGAAAGCATAACTATACCATTAGGGGACTTCAAACTTCACCTCTCAGAACTAGATAAATATAACAAAAATAAATAAGAAAAAGTAAAGGAAGTAAATGATGTTTAAAAAATTAAATTTAATAACTATCTGGAGAAAATTAAACAGGGATGAAAAGGATTATATTTTCCTTTCAGCAGCACATGGAACATATATAGAAGTTGACCATGTAGCAAAGTATTAGAAACTAAAGTGATGTCCCTCAATTGGGGAATGGTTGAAAAAATTGTGTTATATGATGGTAATGGAAAACTATTGTGCTATACATAAAGATGAACAGGATGATTTCAGAAAGTGCTGGAAAGGCATAAATAAACTGATGTAGAGTAAAATGAGCAGAACCAGGAGGATATTTTACATAGTGACTGAAATATTGTGGGATAATCAAATGTGATAGACTTTGCAAGTAACAACAAAATAATGATCCAGGACAATTCTTAGGGACTCATAAAAAAGAATTGTATCCACCTATGGAGAAAGAACTGTTGAAGTAGCAATGCTGATGAAAACATATGATTTATCACTTGTTTATTGGGTACATGTTTTGAGGATTTGGTTTTATAAGATTATTCACTTTCAAAAATGAATAATATGGAACCATGTTTTGGATGATAATACATGTTTTTATTGATTGAATTTCTTGCTGTCTCTGGGGTCAGGGAGAAAAGAAGGAAGGGTGATGATTTGCATCATATAACTTCAGAAAACATATGTGGAATTTTGTTATGAAAATAAAAATAATAAAAAATAAAAAGGTGAATCATGAAGAAAGCTCAACAAAAAGAACGATATTCCCTGATTGGTGATGTCTGAGTTCCTTAATTCAAAATTTGCCTTATTCCAGGCTATGGTTAGGTTGCACAGTGTGTGAAATACCCTTTTATACTCCACTATGTTCCAAAAATCTGTCTAAGTTCATGTTTGCTGCTTCCAAAACACTATATATCCATTTCATCCTATTCTCCTTTGTAGTCAATCTTTCCCAACCCCAGGGTCTTCTCCAATGAGTCCTTATTATGTGGTCAATGTATTTAAGCTTCTGCTTCAGTCACTGAATAGGCTGAATTAATTTCCTGATTTGTTCTCCTTCATATCAAAAGGATCCACAAAAATCTTTTCCAGGGCCATAGTTGAAACCTGCAACATTCCACTTTCCTTATAGTCTAACTCTCACATTCCTACCTTGCCACTGGAAAAATCATAGCTTTGTCTACATGGATCTTTGTTGGCATGGTGATATTAAAATGCTGTCCAAATTTGTCATAGTTTTCCATTCAAGGAGCAAATGCCTTTTAATTTCATGACTGAAGTCACCAAGCCTGGTGATCTTCAATCTGATGAATATAAAAGTTGACACTACTTCCATTTTTTCTCCTTTGATTCATTAGGAAGTGATGGGATCAGTTGCTAATATTTAGTTTGTTTTTTTCAGGTTGTTTCAAGCTAGCTTTTACACTTTCCTTTTTTACTCTCATTAAAAGGCTTCTTTTTCAAAGAATTCTTACCTACTTTGTTAGAATTACACAAGTATAAGTTTCAATACAGAATTATGCTAGGTGCTGGCAATTGGAATTAAGTGACTTGCCCAAGGTCACACAGCCTTCCTAAAATTAATACACTGTGCCTCTTAGCTCCTCCACAAGAGGCCTCCTAATTCTTTTATGCTTTCTTTCATCAGAGTGGAATCATCTTCATATCTGAGATTCTTTCCCATTCTTCCAGGAACCTCAATTCTTGCCTTTGATTCAACCAGGTTGGCATGTTGCATGAAGTCATGTGCATAAATATCCCAAAGCCAGCCTCCAAAATGCAACATATATATAGTATCTTATGTTCATCGCCCCTCTGTCAGGACATTAGTAAGTAAATAAACACATATGAAGCAGCTATTGTGTGCTAAGTACCATGCTAAGGAATGAGAATACGACAGATGGAAAAAAATTGAGAAAACAAAAAACAAACAATCTCACTACCAAATGGAACAGGGAATAAGCAAACAAATATGTATAAACTCTATACAGGATAAACAAGAAATAAATAAGATGGAGAAGGATCTAAAATTAAGACAATTTGAGGGGGATAGAAAATCTGCTCTACTCTGGGGGTTTACATTCTACAAGGGCAATACAACACATTCACAAGTAAGCAAATGTAAAACAAATATGAAGGACCCCCAATTAATTTCATGAGGTGTGTCCTGCTCATCATAGTTCTCTGAGTCCATCTTTCTCTCCTTAGCTCAAGAATCAATTGAATTTTTGCAGAGGGTCTTTCCCAGTCTTCTTTGCTTCTAGGGCTACTCCCTCTGTCTTGTAGGGACTTTGTACACATTGTCTCCTCAATTACAGGTTGACCTCCTGGAGGGCACAGGCTGATTTTGATTGTTGTTATTTTGTTTTTAATGTTTACCTTTCTTATAAAAAGAAAGCATTTAGCCCCCTTTTCCGGCCACTTTAAGACACTCTCTGGTACCATGTAAGGGTTTAACAATTTTTTAGTTAACTGGCTCATTCTTAACTAGGAAGGGGATCAAGAAAGGACAAACAAACTGAGCTTACTTTAAGAAATTGTATTGTTTAATCACACTCAGAACGTCCTGTGATTATAGCAATGTAGAAAGTATGGGCTAAGGATGCTACTACAGTCTAATGGAGCATTCCAATAAGTCCTTGCTTTTGTTCCTCAGGAATATGTTACCCAAACCCAAAGGGATCCTTCCTTTGCCAAAGGACTCATGCTGGGAATTGACAGAAGTGGAGTTTTCTTCTGGGGAAGTCAGACCCCAAAGACTGAAAAAGAGTGATTTCCTTCTACTTTGGCCCCTATTCTTTAACTTTGTCCCATCCCTAGGTGAGGGCCTTCCCTAAAGGGATTGAGCAGGGTCCCTTATAGAAAATTACTCACTGTACAAAGTAGAGATCAGACAGTGGGTAGATATGCATGCTTATGCCTGGATCCACATTGGTACTGACACTACTTTGCCTCCCCTAGTGCAACACCCAATCTCTCTGTACTTTCTTTTCTTGAGGAAAGTTTGATCCTGTATTGAGAAGTCACTTGATCTACTATGTATCCCTATTAACCAAAGAAAGAATACAATATTTTACATAATATTATGCCAAACAATGTTCTGATGTTTGTAATCGCTTACAGTAGTAGACCTCAAAGGATCATGATTCCTGGATATATGTCAGTGAGATGCTTATAGAAATTTTTGGCCTTTGGTTTCTTCATCTATAAAATAAGTACATTGGACTTGTGGAATAAATAAACATAGGCATGTATGAAGAAATGGATGAAAAATATTTAGAGTTTTTATTTGCTAGCCTTATGGATGTAAATAAATAAGGCAACCATTTTTTTGGAATAATTAATAGGATATAAAGGATTTGTGGTCTTGAAAGGGAGTTTTGCTCAGGGAAGTCATAGAGATGATGAGTAGATGCATAGAATAACTAAAGGATCACTGCTTTTCAATAGTAGGGGACTTTATTTTTTCTTAGAGCTGGAGATGAGAACAGAGAGGGGAATATGTGGAGCATTCTGGGAAGATGTCTTTCTGAATACAAGGTGAAGATTTAGTCATCAGAACACTGATTTGGAAGTTGAGTGTAGAGTGAAGAGACAGTGTCTGAAGCACAGGGAATGGGGTGAAAATGATGAGGTCATGTTGTACTGGGCTAGAAATGAGGGATGCTCACCAATGAGAAGTTCAAGCCCTGCACTATAGCTAGAGTACCCAGTAGAGGGCGGGGGATTGAATGTGTAAGTGTGGCAGGAAGATGGCAGAGGAAGAGAAGCTGGTGTCTGGCTTAGATCAAAAATGGTGAACTGTACATTTTCTTCTAGCTCCAAATTCATGATTTGTTGACTCTTGAAATCAGTTACAAAAAACATATTCAGAATGAATGAATTGAGGCCTATTGAAGGGATATCCTGAAGAGCAATTGGGCCTGAATTTTAAAGTGTTGGGGATGAGAGAAGCAATACACTGACCAGAACACTGGACTAGGAGTCAGGAGTATCTCAGTTAAAATTTGATCTCAGATATTGAAGAACTGGGTAATCCTGGGTAAAGCATTTAACCCCTATTTGACTTAGTTCCAATCTGCAAAATGACGACATGTTGGAAAATGAAATGGCAAAACACTCCGGTATATTTGCCAAGAACACCCCCTGGGCCAAGTCCATGGGATCACATGGAGTTACACATAATGGAAAGTCTGAAGAACTATAACAACTAACCAATACAAGCACATGCACAGACACGTACATGCATTTGTGTGTGTGTGTGTGTGTGCATGTAATTCCCTCCTCTTTTAAACAATTTAGGATAGGTGCCCTCAAGAACATGACATGCAATCAGAAATCCATGGAGAGGAGAGTTAAAAAGACAATGCAATTGTTCTCTCTTTGCCAATTTTGAATCTGAAGTAAATAGGCATAAAGATGATATTAGAATGAGTAGTTGGATAAGAATTTTTGAACTGTATCATGATGGGAGGAAGAGATGAAGGGGGTCGTACATGTAAAATTTTAAACTTTCATTTTCTCCAGAATAATAAAATATAATTATGATTCATTTTCTGATATACTTTGTTAGCTACCAATGTCTATGCATTGTTAATTCAATATAGCTTAAATAAATGCATCCTTTCAACCAAACACTTGATTTCTTTCTGCTGATTCCAGTAGCCTGCATTGGAATTAGAACTCATATTTCTTTTTAAATGAAGATGCTGGCTTGCCACCTGAGGGGGGAAATAAATTTTTTGCCTGAAATCTTAATATATAAAGGAGTTACATTTACATTAGTAATTCTTCCAAGCAGAAAAAGTGCTTCCTTGTAAGAACCTTGTATCTGTATTATTTATTGGAGTACTCTTTTTAAAAATCCCATCTGTATTCTTTTTATAATTCGGTCATCATCAAATAAAATGTGTTTATTCCTGAAATGATACTGTGATGCAAAAATTAAGCTTCTGGCAGATAGATAAAGACATGAAACTTAAAAAAAAAAGATTTTAGGACTGAAAGGGTGAAACTATCATTAAAAAATGAAAGATGTTGAAGAAGCTTGATTAGGATAGACAATGATGTGATGTGTAACTGTTTTTAAACTCTTTTCTTTTTTCTATTTTTTTCTTAATGTACAACTCAGTAATGTATTTCAAAAATAAGAGTTGTTTGTTTGTGTGTGTGTGTGTGTGTGTGTGTGTGTGTGTGTATGCTTTGTGATGCCAGCTCATAGCCACAAAAGACAGCTGGATTTGGCTCAAGAATGGAGATTTATATTGCACAGAAAATCAAGATTTTACAGAATATTCTTTTTTTGTCATATTAAAATCATTGCCAAGTAGCTTGATTTTTTTTATCAAAATCGATTTCATTTTCTCAAAAAAGATCATCTCTTTTAATGAAGTCCCCAAGGAAATTCTTGCCATCCTCAGATAAAGGTACTATATGTGCATTTCTGTGGAATGCTTCCAATTTGTTTTATAAATTTAGCAACATTTTAAAGGACCATTTTGCAAATAGACACTTTATTTGAAATATAATAAGAATTCCTATAGCTGCAAAATTCACCTTTTCAAGAAAGAGGTTTGTGTAGGAGGCATTTAGAATTTTGAACATGAATCAGCATCAGTATCTAAAAATAAGCAATCCAAAACTCTTTTCTAGGATCCATTCATTTTCACTCTCAATCCATATGCTATTGGAATGAATATTTACTCAATCAGACCATTGACAAGCAACTACTATTTGCTAGTCACTTTGTTCAGTGCTGAGGATTCAATGAAAAAAAATAACTATATTCATATACTCTGTCCTGGAAATTTGTACCAAAGGCTAATAGCCTAGAGTTAGAGCCAGAAGAATGAATGGGATGAAATGAAGTGAAAGGGATGAGGAAACCAAAGCTCTTATAAGTTGTCACATATGCCAGAGTACTTCGGGTATCAGAAATAAATTGGTTATTTTCCTGTAGGTGCATAATGACTCTAACTTAAATACTCTTCTCACAGTGCCATGCTATTTCCAATCAAAGGGGAGAAATTCCAATTGATATTTGGCAAACTCACCTTTTAGTCCTAAGATATGGCGCCAATCATTTGGCATCCTCCTAAACATGATGTTCAACAGAAGAATTTATCCAGTAGCAAAAATAAACCTAGAGATGCAGGCAATGGTCAGCAGAGTGTATCTCTTCATATCCTCAAAGAGATTATTGATTAGGGTAAATACAGTTTATTAGATGTAACACCAAATGTTTCTGGTCATTTCAATCATGTGCAAATGTATTTCACTGTGAAATCCCTCAACTTTGCTCCTAAGTGTGGTGATAGTATAATGAGAATGAGATTGTGTCTAGAACCATGTGAGATATCTAGAAAAAATGATATCAACCATCTCACAAACCTGGTAAAACAATCTAGAGGAAGGAAGGAAAGATGGAAGGAATGAGGGTAAAAAAGAATAAGTAAAATAAGGTATTCCTATGACCTTGGGGTTAAAATCTTTTTGTTTTTTCCTCTTTCATTCCTTCTTTCCCTTTTTCTTTCACTCTTTTTTGTTCCTTCCTTCCTTACTCCAGATATAGTGAGTAGATGACGATAATTAAAGGCAGGTAGATATCGTTGTAGATAAAACACTACACTTCGATTTAGGAGAGATCTGAGTAAAATCCTGGCTCATATAGTTTGAAGTTTCCTGACCATGGGCATAACACTAGATTTGTCTCTGACTCAACTTTTTCAGCTATAAAATTGGGATGATGATAAAACCTACTTCACACAGTTCTTCTGAGTATCAATGAAGAACTATATAGACAATGTTTTAGAAAACTCAAAACACTACATAAATGTAAGTTATTATTATTATAATTATTACTATAATCTACATAGAATTATGATGATCTATTGAGATTATACACAGATACACACATAGTGGTGGTTGCTGTTATATTCAAGTCTTCATTGACACCTTATCCATGGGGTGTTTCTTGGCCACAATACTGGAGTTGCTATTTCCTTTTCTCGTGGATTAAGGCAGACATTAAATGACTTCTAAAAGATGAAAATATGTAGAAACTTTCTGAGGCCAGATTTGAACTCAGGCCTTACTTACTCTTGGAACACAATTCTAGTCATTGAGTAGCATTCACCTGCATACCTCTATTTATCTATTTATTTTAACATATATAAATAGATATAGATCCACACATATATACACATAATATATTTGTATACTTATGTTTATACAGATATGTATAATGTTTATGTGTGTGTGAAAGAGAAAGAGGGAGAGACAGAGAGACAGAGAGAGAGGAGAGAGAGAGAGAATCACAATCATAACAAGAATTTGCAAGCCTGGATCAAAGGGGCAGCATAAGGTAAGGAAAATATCCTAAATAGAATTCAATGCAACTACTGTGTATATGTTGAGTGTGTATATGTGATAAGGGTGTGTATGTATAGGTTCCTCCTCCATAGAAATCATAATATCTGAAGTAATACCTCATTAGCACCAGCTCTAGGTTGTTGTTGTTTTTTTTTTTAATGTTGACTAGACATTGTTATAGAGTGAATCAGAAACCATACTTGGAGTCAGAAAGTGCTGTATGCAAATTCTGCTTCAGATTCGAATTGTCAAAATCTCAAATTCTGACTTTATGAACTTGGACAAGTAATTTCACCTCGGTGGCTATCCGATTCCTCATCTCCAAGATTAAAAAGTTATACTTAATGATATTAATGGTTCCTTCTATTTTTAAGTCTATGATATAATAATGCCCATCTAGAAATTACTGGGAGAATTTATTGAGATTTTCCTGTGCCTAGAAGCATGTAAAATATTAGGGATACAATATTAAGGGGAATCATTATCATTATTACTGTTATTAATAATACTATACTAACTTAAATAAACATAATCTAATGGGGGAGTCATCCTGTCAGTAACAACATTTATGATAACATATGCAAGGAAGATAAATCTTTTTTAACAAAATGTTTGTTTATTTGAAAAATTTCATTAGTTATGTAAACACATATTTCCAAATGAATATATAATGTAAATTTGTATCCTTCATCAAGAGAAAAAAGTTGAATAAATTATTCTTTTGTATTTGATAACTCACTCTGGAGGTCTTCTATTACCTTATCAATACATTTCTTAAGAAAATATATTTTGTTATAAATATGTAACAAGTTATAACAAATATGCTTATCCAAGAGAACAAATTCTCTTGGTTTCTTTTTACCCCTCCCTCCCTCCCACTCCTGTGCCTCCCCAAGAACACAGGAATTATTTTATGGTACATGTATGTATATATATATATATATGTATGTACATATATGTATATGTATATATATAATATGTACTATATCCTTCATGTTGTAAAATGAGACATATTCCTTACACTAGGGGAAAAAATAAAGGAGGAAATAAAGTAAAAGTATGTTTCAATTTGGATTTGGATCAATCTGTTACTTCTTTGGTGTTGGATGTCCTTTTTCTTTATAAGTTCTTAGGAGCTATCCTAGATCCTTGACTTTGAGTTAAACCATTCACAGTAGATCATCATATATGATTGCTGTTACTATGTCCAATTTTCTCCTTCTTCTGCTCACTTCACTTTGTATCACTTCTAAGTCTTCCCAGAATTTTTTTGTCCTTATCTTATTTGTCATTTCTTATAGCACAAGATTATTCCATTATAGTCACATACCACATACCAAAACTTGTTCAACCATTCCCTAATTGATGGATATGCCTTCAGTTCACTAATTAGTTCACTAATTAATTACTACCAGAAAATATATTATATATGCATAATAAAAATAATAAAATAAAATATATAATAAATACAATAAAGCAAAGAAATAGAAACTGAAGGCATATAAAAAAGATCTCATATATATGAGCTCTTTTTGTGATGGACATATATATATATATTAGAGCTCATAGTTTCTTTTCCTTTTCAATTGATCACCTTAGGAAATAAATCTCATAGTGGTATTATTGGGTCAAAAGGTATACACATTCTATAACTCTGAGCATAATTCCAGATTGCTCTCTAGTAGGTTGGATCAGTTTGCAGTTCAACCCACAAAGTATGAATTCCATGATTTTTCCACATCCCCTCCAACATTTGTCATTGATAATAGCTAAGAGTTGTTTTCATTTGTATTTCTCTAATAAATATTGATTTAGAACATTTTTTCATATAATTAAATATAGCTTTGATTTATTTATCAAAAAAATCTATTTATTCATATCTTTTGACCACATGTCAATTGGGAAAGGTCTACACTCATTCATTTGACAAAATTCTTCATGCAATTTAAATGCTAGACATCTATTCAAGAAACTGTGCATGAGCAAGTTTTCCATCTTATATTGCTTTCCTTCTAATCTTGGTTACATCAGTTTTATTTGCACAAGAACTTTTCAATTTAATGTATTCAAAAGTATCAGTCTTACATCTCACAATGCTTTCTATCTCTCGTTCATTCATAAATTCTTGTCCTAATCCTAAATCTTATAGGCAATGTGTTCCCTGTTTAATATGTTTGTAATATCTCCCTTCATATGTAGGTCATATATCCATTGGTAAATGATGTAGCACCTTGGTCTATATCTAATTTCTGCCAATCTTTTTTCCTGTTTTTGCAACAATTGTTACCAAATTATTAATATTCCCCAAATTTGGAATTTCATCTTTAGTAAACAGTGTTGTTATAATCTTTTACAATAGTTTGTCATATGAATATTCTGTTCAATTGATCTACTTTTCTGTTTCTTATTATCAGATAGTTTTGATCATTACTGCTTTATAATATAGCTTGATGTCTGGTAGCTCTGGACTTCCTTAAATATCTTTCTAATTTTTGTTTCTTTTGATAATCTTAACTTTTTGTTTTTTCCCAGTGAATTTTTTTTCTAGTTCACTGATATTTTTTTTTTGGTAACTTCTTTGGGATGAAATTGAAAAAGTTGATTACTTTAGGTAGTATTTTTGTTTTAATTATATTGGCTCTGTGTACCCATGAATAATTAATATTTTATAATTATTTAAATCTGACCTTTATAAATAGTGTTTTATAATTATGTTCATAGAATTTCTGCATTTGTTTTGGGAAATATATTCCTAGGTGCTCTATTGTATGTTTATTTTAAATGTATTATTTCCTACTATCTCTGCTTGTAGGACATTGTTGTGATATTTAGAAAAGCTGATGATTTATGTGAATTTATTTTATATATGGAAATTTTTTTAAATTATTAATAATTTCAAATATATTTTTAAACTCTAGGAATATATGTACATATATATGTATGTACAGACATATATAATCATGTTCAAAAAGAGATAGTTTTACTCTTTTTGTCCAGTCTGATATTTTAAATTTATTTTCTTCTGTTATTGCTGTTGGAAGCATTTCCAACACAATATTAAGTAATATTAGTGACAATGAGTATCCTTTTTTTTTTAATCTTGTTCTTATAGAGAAGGTTTCTAACATCCTCATCATGGATAAGATTTCATAATGGTTTGAAATATAATCTCCTTAATCTAAGGAGAAATACATTTATACCTATGTTTTCAATGTTTTTAGTAGTAATAATTGTATTTTCTCAAAAATGTTTTCTTTATTGATATGTTCATGTCATTTTTTACAATTTTGGTCGAAATAATCAATTATGTTAATAGTATTCCTCATATTAAACCATCCCTGCATAATTGGTACAAATCCTGCCTGGTCATAATGTTAATCTTTGTGATGTATTGTTGCAGTATCCTGGCTAATACTTTAGAAGTTTTGTATCAATATCCAATAATTAAATTGTCCTATAATTTTCTTTCTCTTTTTTTTTTAATCTCCCTGGTTTGGGCACCATCACCACATTAGTTTTTTGAAGAGTTTGATAAGATTCCTTCTTTCAAATTGCTCTAAATAACTTATTTAATATTGGAATTAGATCATCTTTAAATTTTTGGTAAAATTCACTTGTAAATCCATGTTCCTGATGCTTATTTTTTAGGAAGTTCCTTTATAGCTACTCAATTTATTTTTTCTAAAATGTATTTATTTAAATATTCTATTTCCTCCTCTGTTATTCTAGGCAATTTATATTTTTGTTAAGTATTCATTCCTTTCATGTAAATTAATAAATTTTGTCATAGAATTGAGAAAAATAACTTCTAATAATTATTTGATTTCATCTTCATTAGTGGTAAATTCATCCTTTTCATTTTTGATGATAGTGATTTGGTTTTCTTCTCTCTTTAAAAAAAATCACATTAATCAACAATGTTTGATCTATTTTGTTGGTTTTCCTCCCGAAAAACCAAATCCTGATTTGATTTGTTCATTCAATGCTTTTCTTAGATACATTTTTGTTAATTTCATCTTTAATTTTTAGGATTTCCAATTTAGTATTTAATTTAAAAAAAATAACCTATGTAAATTCATTAATCTCTTCTTGCTTTATCTTGTTGATAACATTTTTTTCCTTGACTCTAATATCCCATTGATAGCTTTATAGCCTAAGCTGGTCAATAGAAAATCCTTTTATAAAACAAATTATTTATAGTAGCACTTTATATTGTAGGACCATCACAAAATCTGAATAAAATATGGATTTGTAAAGCATGTCAATGATTCTATGGTAGCAAGGCAAGAATCAGAATGCATCAAAGTGAATTGCTCATTTTGATCTATGCATTTATTCAACATTATTTAAACACCTTTGTCCTCCCAGCAAAAAACAACAAAACAAATAAAACAAAACACAAATTCAGTATATTAAGCTAAGGAAGAAAATATCTGACCCTGAAATCAGAGGTGCTGAGTTTAAATTCTGCCTCTTTTGCTTACCATCATACATGGCCTTGGACAAGATGAAGATTTTCTCATGCTCATTTTCCCATCTAGATGAAGGGATTAGAATAAATTGGTCTCTGAATTTACAAAAGAATCAACTTGTAACTGCAGATTTATGATGACATAAAAAGAGAAATAACAATGATGCTTTCTAAAAAATGAATTTAAATTGAGGAACACACAGGTGAGCTGGCCTTAGGTTCTGCCTGGTAGCTTAATGCAGTGCTTTGTTATTTGGCAAGATGGGCCAATATCAAGATTCAGGGTCACTGGAGATACACTGCCATTAGCAACCAAATTGGCCCTCATATATATTTCACTTTCAGAAAGACTTGATCAAAATGTAATGCTGAACATCAAGAAAAAATGGAATGAAGAGAAGAGCTTTTGTTAACTTGAAACCACACTGTATTTTAATGAAATAAAAAGAGCACCCCCCAATTTCTTCAATTGTAAAAGAAAAGCAAAATAAAGCATTTCTTAAAATGTTATCTATAAATTATCCCAATTTTTAAGGAAAACTTCTTGTCATCATTATCTTTGCTTTTTACATCTTCTTTTCATGCCTGCATCTTTTTCTTTCCCCCCTTCCCATCAATAGATGGTATCTTTGTTGCCCAAAGCAGGCTTTTTAATGCGCAGTAATTGCTCTACTCTGACAGGGACTTCCAGATGCTGATCATATGAGCACAAGCCTTTGATTGGCCTATCAGCTAGCAATATGCCCAGTGGGTCTAGAAGTTCTGATTATTAATCATCCCCCGGATATTTATATATTCATAAGTTGAGGGAATAACACAAGAGATTTACAGTTTTGTTTGCTTCTCAGTCCTGTCAGTGATAAGAGGTCATCTTGGCAATAAATATGCAGAGCATGGTGAGGATGTACAGATAAGGCTCTATTTGTTTTCCTCCCCTGGATCTGAAGCATCTTCATAGTGTGGGATATCAGTGTTGTTTGTCAAATTGGGATCCTCTTTAAGTTCCTGGAGGCGACTGACAGCCGTCTGGTTCCCCGAGCTCCCTTTGCAGCTCTTCCTCAAGGACCGCTCATATCCCCAGGCATCTGTATCCAGATACTGTTTACAGCTAAATTGCTTCCTTCATTAAACTCCAACTTTCATTTTCAATATATTAAATTTGTGTGGTGTTCACAGTCATAAAATGATTCTGAGCATTTCCCTAATTGGCTTTGTTCATACAATTATTAAATTAAGATTGTCACTGAGTATTGCTTCATCTGCAACGATAATTTCAGAGTTGTCATTTTACATGTGTTTTCAAAAGAAAAACAAGGAACTTGAGCTCAGTCTTTATGAGTAAAATTTTACTTCTCACAAATAATTTTTTAAACTAATGAACATTTGGAGTGTTGTGAAGATCACATGATAGAATGCAAGGATTTAAAAAATTCTAATTAAATGTGAGCTCCTTGAAGGCAAGATTCCTTTTTGTTTCCAGCCTTTCTATTCCCACAGATTAGCACCAGATCTGGTCAGTATTTTTGTCAAACAGGTTGGAATTTTCCCACTTAAGGAAAATAATCCCTTGTAAAAATCAATGTGGTGCTTGAATGTTAGCTATGTTAACTATATGACTATAGGCAAATGAGAAAATCCTCGAGCTTTAATTTCTTCAGTTGCAGAATGGGGAGATGTATATTTCCTTACAGACAGAGATATTGAACAGAAAGTTATTGGAAATTTAAATAAAATATAACTCACAGAATTTTAGAGATGGAAGTTCATATGGAAAAGGATTTCCCATGATAACAAGTTCAATAAGTTGTTATCTATTTAAAGACCTTTAGATCCAGAGGCAGCCCTTTGTACTTTAACGGAGCTTTCATTTTGGGAAGTTTTGTTTTTCCTTGACATAAAGTCTAAATTCTTTTTATTTTTCCTTATTCTACCCACTGCTTCTGATTCTGGACTCTGGGACCAAGCAGAAATAAAGACAAACCTTCTTCCATATTGGGGTCTTTTAATACTTTGAAGAACACAATAGTGTCCAACCCCACTATCCATTGAGTTTTCTACTCTCTAAACTAAACGTGAACAGTTTATCATCACCATCCACAGACATAAAATAGCTCAAAATCATTATGAAGAATGCATGTGTTCCAAACCACTCTAAGATATCTATAAAGGATATGATTGGGGGCAGCTGTGTAGCTCAGTGGATTGAGAGCCAGGCCTAGAGATGGGAGGTCCTAGGTTCAAATCTGGCCTCAGACACTTCCCAGCTGTGTGACCCTGGGCAAGTCACTTGACCCCCATTGCCTACCCTTACCACTCTTCTGCTTTGGAGCCAATACATGATATTGACTCTGAGACGGAAGGTAAGGGTTTTATAAAAAAAAAAAAGGATATGATTGATGTCCTATAAATATATGATGCTTAATATATTAGGGTTTATGGAGTGTGCAGGGAGGGCTAGCACCTCAGGTCTGAGGGCTGCTCAGTCCTTTTCAGGGATGTTCATTGCTTTTTCACCCATCTCTTATCTCTAGCTCCAAGAAACTAAAGGTCACATTCCAGTAAAACTATCTTGGCAGACAGACTAAACTAGGTTGAGAGTAACTGATAGGCATCAAACCTGTGGGTGATTAAGGGGGATTTCTACTACAGGCAAATGAAGACTTTCCTCAGTGGAATAAATGGATAAGAACATATTGTTCCAATGGTCATGAAGAACAGTAAAACAACTGTGTTGATGTACTTCAATCTTGGTTAAACGTCAAAGATGATGAGTTTATCTAATACATCTCAGGCCATTGCCAATGGTCTTCCCTTTAGTCTTCCCATTGAACTTAGATGATTTTAGAAGACAGAGTGAAGCTTAGAAATTTGTGCAACTCTGCTTCACTTAAATCCCATTCATATACAAATCAAGACATCAACACTTGATGTCATTGGTCCTCTTCAAAATAAAGAATGAATTATGATTTCACACAGAGCTAAAGCAAAAATAGATCTAATGAAAAGAGATAAGGAAGATAATTATAACTTGATTAAAGATAGCATAGACAATAAGGTAATATCAATACTTCACATACATGTACCAAACAGTATGGTAACCAGACAAATTTTCTAAGATTACATTCACATCTCTTACCTCTTTCTTATTTATTTCTTGATTTGATTTATCTAGATCTGATAGAGGCAGGTTTAGGTCTCCTAGTAGTATAGTTTTACTGTCTATTTCATCCTTAAACTCTAATAATTTCTCCATTAAAAAATTTTAGTGCTATGTCATTTGGTGCATACAAACTGAGTACTTATGATTCCTCATTGTCTATGCTGCCTTTTATAAGGATGTAATTACCTCCCCTATCTCTTTTAATCAGATCTATTTTTACTTTGGCTTTGTCAGATATCATGATTATGACTCCTGCCTTCTTTTTCTCAGTTGACGCTTAATAGATTTGGCTCCAGCTTCTTCTTTTACTATGTGTGTGTGTGTCTACCTACTTCATGTGTGTTTCTTGTAGACAACATATGGTGGAATGTTGGTTTCTTATCCACTCTTCTATTTGCTTCTGTTTAATGGGTGAGTTCATTCAATTCACATTTAGAGTTATGATTACCACCTGTGTATTCCCCATCATTTTTGTTTCCTCTCTTAGTCCCCCCCTTTATTCTTTCACTATTTCCTTCTACAGCAATGTTTTGCTTTTAATCAGTCCCCCTAATCCCCATCCTTGTTTTACTTCTCTTTCTACCTCTTCCCTTCTTATTCACACTTATTTTTTTCTTTAGGGTCTATTAAATTCCCACCTGACTCTATATCCCTCACTTTTTGTGTCCCTTGTACCACTCTACTCCCCACCCCTGTTTTTTTTTTCTCTGAGATTTCTGTGGGTAAGATAGATTTCAATACCCCAGTGGATCTTATAATAGTATTCTTCCCCTCCCCCTCTCATGTACCTCTTTATGTGCTATTGATTATACCATTTTTCTTATTCCTTGATATTTTCCTTAGTGTCATCTTCTATTCACACCCCCTTTTATTTTTTTGCATATAATCTTAAACCACTTAGAACTCCAATCACTACTTGTAAATAATTCTTCTAACTAGTTTAATAGTGAATACAATTTTAAGTTACAAATAACATTTTTCCATATAGAAATATAAACAATTTGACCTTATTGAAGCCCTTAATTTAAAAAAAGGGACAAAAACAATTTCTCTCTCTTTCTTATTTACCTTTTCAGCGTTCTTTTGATTTTTGCATTTGATAACCAAATAATCTGTTTATTTCTGGTCTTTACAAATAATAGAAATCGTTTATTTTGTTAAATGCCCATATTTTCTTTTTTGTTATTTTTTGTTAGTTTTATTTAATTAGTCAATTTAGAACATTATACCTTGTTCTTTCCCTCCTCTAACCCCACCATTTCCTGTAACTGACTCAAAATTCCACTGAGTCTTATATGTGTCTTTGGTAATAAACTTTTTTCATGTTGTTGATGTTTTCACTAGGATGATCATTTGGAGTCTACATTCACAATCATATCCCCATGAACTCATGTAATCAGGCACTTGTTTTTCTTCTGTGTTTTTGCTCCCACAGTTTTTCCTCTGAATGTGAATAATGTTCTTTCTTGTAAATCCCTCTGAGTTGTTCAGAATCACTGCATTGCTTCTAATGGAGAAGTCTATTACATTTGATTGTACCACAGTGTATCAGTATCTGTGTACAATGTTCTCCTTGTTATGCTCCTTTAACTCTGCATCAATTCCTGGAGGTCTTTCCAGTTCCCATGGAATTCCTCCAGTTTGTTATTCCTTTGAGCATAATAGTACTCCATTACCAATATATTCCATACATTTTTTAGCCATTCTCCAATTGGAGGGCATCCCCTCATTTTCCAAATTTTTTGCCACCACAAAGGGTACAGCTATGAATATTATTATACAGGTCTTTTTCCTTATGATCTCTTTGGGGTATAAACCCAGCAGTTCTATGGCTGGATCAAAGGGCAGACAGTCTTTTAGTGCCCTTTGGGCATAGTTCCAAATTGCCCTCCAGAACAGTTGGATCCATTCATAAATCCACCTGGGTAGGTGATCTTTGGTTGAAGACCCAATCCTCTTGCCTTTCTGACTATCATATTACAAGCCTAATGGTCTTTTAGAGTGGAGGCAGCCAGATCCTAGGTAATCCTGATTCTTTCTCCTTGATATCTGAATTGTCTCTTTCTGGCTTCTTATAATCTTTTCTTCTTAACTTGGAAGTTCTTGAATTTGGATATTGCATTCCTGGGAAATATCTTTTGAGGGTTTAATGTAGAGGGTGATCTATGGATTCGTTCAGTGTCTATTTTGTCCTTTTATATGAAGAACATCAGGGCAGTTTGCTTAGATAATTTCTTGTAGAATGATGTCACGGTTCTGTTTTTTTTTTTCTAGGTTTTCAGGTAGACCTATAATTCTCGAGTTGTCTCTTCAAGACCAGTTTTCCAGGTCGATCATCTTCTCAGTGAGATATTTCATGTTTCCTTCTATTTTGTCATTCTTTTGTCTGGTGTCTGGTGAGATCATTAGTTTCTACTTGCAAAATTCTGGTCTTTAAAGTTTGGTTTTCAGCTATGATATTTTCATTTTCTTTTTTGATTTCATCTATCCTGCTTTTCATGGCCTCCAGCTGTTTAATTCTCCTCTCCAATTTGCGTATCATTTCATTTGATTTCTGGGCTTCTTTTTTCAAGTGGGCATTTCTGTCTTTTAAGCTGTTATTTTCTTTGTGAAGTATTTCCCTCTTTTTTGCCAAGTTTCTTCTATCTTTCTAATTTGGTTCATAATCTCAAATCTGATCTCAAAAGCTTGTGACCAATTTCCATTTTGGGGTTTGGGGATTTGGATGCATTTACTTGTTTGTCATTTTCTGCTCTCTCCTCTGTAGTCTTGAATTTTTCTGCATAACATTATCTAGGGTCAGGTTTTTTTTTTGTTGTTTTGTTTTGTTTTGTTTTTTAAGTTGTGGGTTTTAGGTCTTGGGTGTTGGTGGCCATTACATTGTTCCTTCCTGGTAAAAAGTCTGAGTGAGAAAGGTGGGCAATCTTTGTTTTGAGCTCCAGAAAAAAAAAATTCCCCTGAGGCTATTTTCAAGGCTCTATGGTGGCTTCTGCTATGTACAGCCCTGCCCTGTCTCTGCAACCAAGCTCTATGTTTCTCAACCTCCTGGGGTCCTAAGTCTTGGTGCTCTTAGGGTTAAGCCTGTGATGTCCTCAGCCAGCCCCCTGAGAACCTAGAGGTTGCCCTATGTTTACTCCAAGTCTGGAGCCATAATTGGAGTGGGGTAAGGGTGATAAGCTTGTGCTTTGGAGGGAGTTATTTTGCCCCCCTTTAGCATGGAAATGCCCAAACTCTGCCTACCTTCAATGCTGTTCCCTTTAGTGGAGTCCCTTTACTCATCTGATTTTGGTTTTGTCCTTTGGTGGCACTTATATTGGTTGGTGCAAAGTAGAGGAAGAGCCCCATGCTTCTAGAGCATGGAGCCATCTTAACTGGAAGTCAAAGTTGTTTTTCTTGAGTAAAATTTATTTCTTAAACATTTTTCCTCTAAAAAGGATAATCCAGTGCAGGTCACTAAATTTCTCAGTAAGTTGCTTGGAGATGGTAGGTTCTGGGTTCAAATGTAATCTGAGATGCTTACCAGCTGAGTGACCTTGATCAAATTATTAACCCCCATTGCCTAACATTTATCTCTCCTGTGCCTTTGAGTCAATAAAATATATTGTCTTAGACATACATATATATGCATATATATATAATATTTACACACACATATATGTATATATATATATACACATATATATGTCCCCTAAGAATGTAAGATGTTTCATCACAGTTGAAATTCCTTCCATATAGCACAATGACTCATATTCACCAGAAACTAAAAATATGTGGAATCCATTTGAGTTAAAAATAATAATAATGTGGTAAATCAAAGATTCACAGGAGGATCATAGTGTCCATTGGACAGATCCTGTGTGTAGGATTTAGGTTATATTTTTATTTTTTTTGTGTGTGTTCACCCAAAAATGCAACAGATTGAAAAAGTAGGAAACTGGCTACAGCTCACAGCAATGGCAATAAAATTGATTCAAGATTTACCAAAGTATTAAAGTTATAAATATGTTTAATTTAGAAAATCCAAGAAAAATAATTATAAAATAAAAAGAACAGATTTTACATAAGCTAAACAGAGGAGGAAAAAATTATTCTCTTGAGATGGAAGGAGGTTCTCAGTAATGTCTGAAGTTAACATGCTTAAAGAGGCATTTGCTTGTAAAAATCGATCAATATTCCATTTTCTTAAGCTCCAAGCTTTAAGAAAGATGTGTTGAGAACATTATGTAATGGCATTTTTCCAATATGTGGAAAGAAAAACAACATGGTCTTTCCTCTCTTCTTTGCACAGACTCTCAGTAACTAAGCTGATTCTTGATTATCTAAGCAGGGGATCATTTTAGCCTTTAATGCCAACTTCTTTCTCCAGCAAATCATTTGCTAGAAATGGTCCAAAAAAGTAAAAGTGTCTAGTATTTCAACATACATTCTTCTCTATTCCATTTCTCTGTAATGGAAGATATTCTTTAGATGTGTAGCATATGGATAACTTTGCCCCCTTTTCCCATCTTTATTGTGTTAATAGATTTAACCTATTGTTGGGGGACAAATTCATTAATTTATCCATTTATCCATTCATTCATTCCTGTGATATTAAGTTCCTAGAAATGTCAGTTGGTGTGCTCAGTGATGGTTACAGAAACACAACCTGATAAGACTGCTGCCATTTGGGGACTTACATGATCTAAAAGTCTCTACTTCCTTCTAGATCCTTGATGATTGAAATGGCCATTTAAACTCTTCCAAAAGAGAAGCCAACAAGAGCAGCAACAATACTGAAAACAATGTAATGTCTTACCTAAAATAGTTTTCATCATTCTGATGAGCACTGAGAGTGAAACAGCAAAAATATATGTCTGTGAGATTTCTGATTTTGCCTGCAAAGGAAATTTCTGTTGCTTACTTCCCTAAAGGAATTTTATATGACTTTTTCATAGAGAAAGATGTGAATATTTTGGTTCACTTATCAATGACAATACTTATTTTGTTATGCAAAATGCAACTGTGTTGGGGTTTTTTTCCCTCTTTCATTGTGGCAGCTGATCATTCTTAAGTTGGAAGACATATTGTTAGCTTTTTCCCCTTCATTAAGAAAATATCTATCCAAATGTGTCACATGGACTCGAATGTGGTCCAGTAATCAGTCAATTTGCCATTGGAAGTCTCCACCATTCTTTTCTTTCTGCACTCTAACCCCTTTGAAATTACATGGTATTATGTTGTTCTCTGTCCTCATCTCTGCCTCCTTGTTCCCCTGGCTTCCTTTAAATCTCAGCCCAAGCTTCATCATCTGCACATACCTTTGCCCAATCCTCCATCCTGCCAAGTAGCTTCTCTTTGAAATCTTCTTCAATTAACCCTGAACACTTTGATTGTACATAGTTGTTTGCATGATATTTCCCCATTAAATTGGGAGCTCCATGAGGACAGGAATGGTTTTTTTTTTCTCTTCTTTTCATTTACAGGCTTTGGGAATGGAAAACGCATAACAAATTCTCATTGATTTGATTTGCCTTATCTTGCTTGGAATTTGTATTGTCTAAAAGCCTGGGAGTCTAGTTTCTCATCACAGATGGGTTATAAAGACAAGAATTTTGAGAAACAATTGAGAAAATACAGCCATACTTCCCTGTAGCTAAGCTAGACCTGTCTCCCCCCTGCCCTCCACTCCCTAACCCTGTCGTTCCATTTGCAAAGGAAGATTTTATTTTTCCCCTAGGAATAACTGGCCATGAGGGTGTGTGTGATTGGTTTCAAGAAACTTAGTGATCTCAGATTCACTAGAGCTCAGGGTTTTGTTGAAAGGAAAAACAAGATTGTCAGGAAGTGCTTTAGTATTATTTTCTTACTAAGGTAGTTCAGGAAGGAAATTTGATTTGTACTGATAATGTCTCTTGTCTCAAGAGCTAAAGAAAACCATTGGATACTTGTGAAGTTCAGAAATTATTGTCTATAGCCAGAGTACCTTAAATGTATAGCATTTTGGGAGGGAGTTCTTCATGAAAGAGAAGAGTGCTATGGCTGTGCATATTTTGTACCACAACCAAACTAATAAAATATAAGCTTTTTAAGAGCAGGGATTATATCTCTTTGATCCCCCATGCAATATCAGTAACTTGCATTTTAAGAAGGAAATAACAAAATTTTATTGAATTGAATTATCTTTTTTTCCTTTTTTCTCAGAAAAAAAACCTTTTTTATATTTATCAATAGAAATGCTATTTCTTTTTTCTCCTCCTTTTTGTCTCTGGGTCTCTGTCTCTATCTATGTTGTCTTCTCACCTGCTCTTTGTTTCTCCCTGTCTCCATCTATCTGTCTCCCTTGTCCTCCCCCCCATTATCCCTGCAACTTTCATCTCTGCCTTCTCTATTTTTCATTTTTTTCTTTCTGTTTTGTCTCTGTCACTGTCTCTCAGACCCTAATTTTCTGCCACCCCTCATTTCCCCTGAAATTTCACAGTCTTTGAGAAAACAAAAGAACAGAGAACAACTTGATTCTTTGGGGGCCATATTCATAGCTCACCTACTTGAGCATTGTCATGCTTCTGTACAGGGGTCTTTATCGTTATCCAGGACAAAATGTTTTCCTTTGGATAAAGAATTATGCAATATAGCCCCAGCCTCATTCATTAGGGTCTCTGATTAAGGATGGCAGCTGTGCTGTAAGATGGGTTTAAATTGAAATGTCATACAAGCCTCCCTATAAGACAGACCTGTATTGACTAATCATTTACTGTTTACATCATCATAACCCCCCAGGAGCTAGGAAAGGAAAAAAAAAAACAAACACCTGAGTCTATATTAGACCTACTTCTACCTGCTTCCATTTGAAGGACTTTGCTTCTGTAAAAAAAAATCCTCTTCCCTTCCCACCCCCCCAACTCCTACCCCAAACAAAAGGTTTTTAAAAGCTAAACTTCCCATGATACATTTCCCACCATAACCAGGGACTTTTCTTCCAATAACAGCACTCACAAGGCAGCAGATAACATTTAAAATGCTTTTAAGGAAGATTTGTTAGAGCTTGTTTTAAAGCAATCATTAGCTAGTGACCTTTCATTAATGCAAGTGAAGCAGGGACTGCCAGAAATCATCACTAATTAGAAAGAGGAAGAAGAGGGGCTTCTAAAGGATCACAGTTCAGATTTGCATTAAAAGAGAAGGCACAAGTGCAGAGCGACTTCAGAATGATTCAGTCCAATTTTGAGATTTTGGAAAACCTAGACAGTTTGCCAATGATATAAACCAAATAATTTCCCTGCTCTCACTATTGCACAAAATAGAGAATCAGCGCTGAAATCAGAATGATTTGAGTTCTTGTCCAACTTCTGATATCTTGTGTGTGTGTGTGTGTGTGTGTGTGTGTGTGAAAGGGGGGGGAAGAGGGAGGGAGAGAGAGAGACAGAGAGAGAGACAGAGAGAGTGAGAGAGACAGAGACAGAGAGAGAGAGGGAGAGAGAGGGAGAGAGGAAGGGAGAGAGACAGGGAGAAGAGAGAGAGAGAGAGAGACAGAGAGACAGAGAGAGAGACAGAGAGGGAGGGAGGGAGAGACAGAGAGACAGACTCTGGTTAAGTTATTTAAATTTTGAGGGTTCTAGGTAACACTATTTCTCTAAGTTTCAAAACCGCATCTGATCTGAATTAAGAGAGAGATTTTACAGACCCCCAAAAATTATAACTCTGCAGTAATATACATTATGAAGAGATAAGAAGACAAGTATAGCAATTATTGAGTAGTTATCAGTGCTAAATGCTGCTTGTACCAATATAAGCACACAATGAAACCTTGCCAATAGAGAGTTCCATTTTTAATGGAGGAAGACAATACGTATGTGAAGGATCTGGAGACTGACAAGCTCAGAAAATGATCACGGTTTAATTACCTCTCTTATACATACTCCATGAATCACATATATCGTTTTATTTACTCTTCTTTGAGCACCAAATTGTTATGACAATATCTGTACCACTGACAGTAACTGTGCCCTATGACTGAAATGTTCTACCACCTTAACCTAAACCCTGACTTTTTTAAGATTCAGTTCAAATCTCAGTTTCAGCTGGGGCCTAGCCTAGTCCTTCTGGCTGCTTGGTATTCCTCTTCCATGTTCAGTTATGTAAACACCTGCAGATATATTCTGTGAACTTCAAATTTTTATCCCAATCTGAATCTCTCTCTCTCTCTCTCCCTCTCTCTCTCTCTCTCTCTCTCTCTCTCTCTCTCTCTCTCTCTCTCTCTCTCTCTCTCTCTCTCTCTCCCTCTCCCTCTCTCTCTCTCTCTCTCTCTCTCTCTCTCCCTCTCTCTCTCTCTCTCTCTCTCTCCCTCTCTCTCTCTCTCTCTCTCTCTCTCTCTCCTCTCTCTCTCTCTCTCTCTCTCTCCCTCTCTCTCTCTCTCTCTCCCTCTCTCTCTCTCTCTCTCCCTCTCTCTCTCTCTCCCTCTCTCTCTCTCTCTCTCTCTCTCTCTCTCTTCTCTCTCTCTCCCTCTCTCTCCTTTTCCCTCTCTCTCTCTCTCGCCTCTCTCTCTCTCTCTCTCTCTCTCTCTCTCTCTCTCTCTCTCTCCCTCTCTCTCTCTCTCTCTCTCTCTCTCTCTCTCTCTCTCTCTCTCTCTCTCTCTCCTCCCTCTCTCTCTCTCTCCCTCTCTCTCCTTTTCCCTCTCCCTCACTTTCCTTCTCACTTATCTAACTATAGGGATATAAATATCCACATAGAGATCTAGCTTTATTTATCTATATATGTATATGAATTGACCTGTTTTCATGTGTATATACATTTTGAGATTTTGGAAAACAGATACTTTACACACAGACAGGCACACAGATGGCATATTTGAATGATGGAAGAAATATTTTAAGACTTAACTGTAGTACAGTTCCAAACAATGTAATGAGGACAATGAAGCAACTATACAAACTATATACAAATAATGCCCAATTTGTTCTCCATTTCATGGAGAAAGTCTTGATCTCTTATTGTTCTTTGACTTTTCTAAAACATGTCAGAGGGAATTTTGCTCATATTAAGTGTTCAGTAACTGTGTGACTTTGGTGAAGTCACTTCCCTTCTTTATCTCAGTTCCTTTATCTGAAATAACAAGAAATGTAAGTACCGCCCTCTCAGGGCTGTAGTGAGAAAGGGCGTTATAATCCATAAATGTATACTGTGACCTACTATTATTTCACAGAATCATAGGACTTAGAAGAGATCTCAGAAATCATTAACTGTAAGGCATACATGAAGTGAATCTGTTTCTGGTGATAATCCATTCCACTTTGTGAAAGCTTTGAATTTTAGAGGTTTTCTTCCTTTTATCAAACTTAAAATGGCTTCTTTACTACTCTAGTTTTTTGCTTATGATTCTATATTTTGGAAGCAATTCGCTGGTTCCATGAGTCATTTAATGAAGCTGCAGCTGCTTCTTCCCCTATTAGATGAAGATCATTGTTAATAGTATTACTTTAAAACACAAAAGTAAAGTTACCAATGGATATATACCTTGCACTTCTTCCTTTACTTTTTTTTATCATGCTTTAAAGTGTAAAAATATGCATCTTTCAATAAATTGATGAAGACAAAAATAGCTTCTCATATATATATATGTGTATATATGTATATATATACATATATATTTTTTACTTATGTTAATTGAAGTTTAATTTACACTTGGTCGAAATGAGTCCCTTCTGACCAGGGCAGATAGTTTGTTCATTCTAAACCAAAGGAAAAGAATACTTCTTAAATGAGGAACAATAGTTACTTTCTGGCCAACAAAAGATGCAGGATAACACTCATACACTTTTTTTTAATGCAAGGCACAATATACAAGGTATCTGGATTAATAAGTAACTGGGCTATATTTTTTTCTTGTGGTGAATAAGAGAAATGACTAATAAATATTGGAAAAGAGGAGATTTGAACCTCTCTGTTCCTAATTCCACACCCAACAATCTAATTTTTTATCATCTAGTTTTCACCTAGATTATTCCATGAATTATAATTTCCCAGTCTGTTTTGTGATCTCTAAAATAAATGGGTTTAATTGGTGATATCTGGCTTTACTTCTAATAATAAAATGGATCACCTTAAAAAAATCTGAAAGCCCTCCTACCACAAAATTTATAATTCCATTGAACTTCTATGAAAGTTTAAAGGAGAAAAAAGAAGACAACATATTTATCCATAACTGATTATTTTTATCTGTTTATTTATATAGGGAGGGGTTGGGAGGAAGGAGTTCATCATATTTGTTGCACATTGGAAGGAGTGAAATACATGAAGTCACAGTCTGAATTTGAATCAAATCTCTGCTACCTGAGACACCTATAAATCACTAACCTCTTAGGGATAGATTATAAATGCTTTTCCTCCCCCCCATTTTCCTTCCTTCCTTCCTTCCTTCGTCCTTCCTTCCTTCCTTCCTTCCTTCCTTCCTTCCTTCCTTCCTTCCTTTCTTCTTTCCTTCCTTCCTTCTTTCCTTGGACTCATTGTCATGAAAATCTTCCTTGCAGTCATGACTGACTACATGTAATGGGCTTCCACACTAGGTTTCTTTTCTTTAGAGGGTTTCAATCAAGAGAACACCCAGGATATGTTGTACAAGAGAATCTTATTCAAGGATGATTTGAACTAAATGAACACTGAGGTCTCTTCTTACTCCAATATTCTGGGATTCTATCTTAAGAGGTATCAGCTACGCCTGCCAGATTCATGTCATGCACATACTTGATAATCAAGCCATCTGCTTTAATCTCAGTTTTTTTTAATAAAACTTTTGAGCAAAATACGGTCAAGGACAGAGCTTCAAAGTCCCCCAGTGGAGATGCTACCCTTGTTTTATATCAATCAGCATTGGGTCTGTTCCAAATATTTCATTCATGTCCACAAGGATATTGTGAAAAACTAAATTATTGCCTCATTGAAATCCAATATACCATATCCATCATATTCCCTTGATTTTCAAATGCTTTAACCCATTCAGAAAAGGGAAGAAACTTATTATACTTTAGAATGTGAGACTAGTATGATTATTATTTTTGAGGGAGGCACTGAGGGAATATAATATAAATAGCCCAGTTATTAGATGTTAGTTTTCAAATATGCATATTACTTCCTAGACTGTTAGGACAAGAATTAATGTGGAAATTCACAATTTCTTAGAATCCAAAAAAGTGTAGAATCTCAGTGTTAAGAATTGAATTGAGAAAAAGAATTTTAGAATTTAGAAGATCATCTAAGTAGATTATTTGAAGGTTGAACTAAGGAAGAAACTTCTTAAATTGACCTGATCATTCAGGGAATGTTTAAAGAGTCCAAGTTATGGACAATTCACTACCTCCACAGCAGTCCATTTCATTTTGGAATAGTTCTACTGACATTTTTTTTTTAACTTCACTGAGATGAAATTGTTATCTTATAACTTCTGCCCATTGAAGCCAAGAAAAAAATCTAATCCTTTTTTTAAAATGACAGATCTTCCAATGCATTTAGACAGAAATCAAATTCCTCATAAAAATGCTCATTCCCAAGGGGAAAAATATCCCAATTCCTTTATCAAATTCTCCTTCAACAAGATCATGCCTCTCAGAATCCTAGATGTCATTTACTGGAAACCCTCTGATTTTTTCATGTCTTTCTCAACACATGGCATACACCATTGAAATCAGATCTCTATATGTGCTCTATCCAAGTCTGGTTAAAAGGGAACTATTTACCTATTCATTCAGTTTGCCATGTTTTTCTTAATTGAACTTATAAAATGATATAAACTTTCTTTTTTTTTTACTTTTATACTGTTGATTGCTATCTACAGAACCAATGAATCATGGAATTTCAGGGTCTGGAAGTATTCTATTGACCATCTTATTGAAATCATAGTTGTAACAGAATCCTCACTACAAAAAGAAATGACATATGAACATCCCATCTTTATGTGAAGATATGAAAGGATAAAATCTTTATCTCTCACTGGAAGCTCACTACAATTTGGTTTAGTTCTATTAACCTTGGAATTTTGTTTTATTTTATTTTTAATCTTTCTGCTCTCCTTTGAGCTCTCAAATAGGTCAATATCCTTCTTAAAATATAATGGCTAGGACAGATTTCTGGGGCTGGAGCCAAGATGGCAGAGTAATCCAGATCAGTTGTGTACCACCATGAGAATCCTCTCTGACTAAGATCAAACTATCACCATAAAATGAATACAGGAGTGAAAGAACAAACAATGAGACAGAGTGAAATGACTCTCAAGAAAAGAAAAATCTAAAAGGTAGGCAATAGATATCTGGGACACTGGGGTCAGAGGAGAATCAGAGCCAGCAAGAAGCTGTAGCAAGGAGGGAAGAACAAGCCAAGAGCAAGCCACACTCCCCCACCCCACACCCACTGTCCAAGTTTCCAGAATTTATGCCAGAGTCAACATCCAGAACCTGAGACTGTGCCTGAACAAATAGAGGTGAAAGCCAAACCATACCTCTTGAAATTTCAAACCTGTGGAGAAGTCTGGAGCCCCAGAGCAGGAATTTTAGTCTGGGTTTGGGACAAAGACTTAATTCACACTTTGGGGTGGATGGTAGCACCAAGTACTAAGTACTGATCTTTTTGCCTAGAACTCTGGGTGGAGCTTCAAGACAAGGATAATTAACAGTGTGCCTGATTGAATGAAGTGAATAGTGAGACCAAAACCTTGAGTCTGAGCCTGAGGCTAGAATTGGATTAGTCCCTGACTTGATCTAGATCAAAGTGAGATCAAAAGCTTACACCTAAGCCTAAGGCAAGTCTTTAAGATAGGGGATACCAAACTATGGCCCAGGAGCCACATGTGGCTCCTTGAGGCCATTTATCTGCACTTCTGGAAGGAGCACCTCTTTCATTGGTGGTCAGTGAGAGGAGCACTGTATGTAGCAGCACCACAAAGTTAGGCATTGCTCATGTACAATACTACTTCCAGTGACATAATCCTTGGCAAGGAACCTCCTTCTGAGAGTAACTGAATGAGAACGAGGTGCTGCACAAAGGATTATGTGGCAGTGCAGTGGAAGACATCAGCATGGTGAATTGCGATCTGGGGGAGGGGATGTCTACTATGTCTACTACTACCCAGTATAGTGGTGGTGGTGATGGGCCTATGCAAGGTATGACAGGCCCATCCCAGCCAGCACTCCCAGACAGCGCTATATAGATGTGTTCATAGTTTTGTTTTGTTTCTTCAATAGTCCTGCCATCCAACAGTCTGAAGGATAGTGAACAGGCCCCTTGTGTAAAAAGTTGGAGAACTTCTGCTTTAAGTTATCAGCATCACATCTAAAAATGGAGGTTTTGAACCATAGACTTCATTCTCCAGAAGTCCTTGATATTTCCCAGAATTCCCTATAATCTCTCCTGAGATTCCACATTGGCGAGATCACAATTAACTGGGAGTAATGCCTCCTGTGCTCTCTTCCTTTGCAAATGATTCAGCAAGTATAGTGGTAAGCTAAGCGAAGGGATTTAAAATGGGCTAATCAGCCATGGGCACATGGTTTTTATTTTGTATCCTCTTTATTCCTTGATTTCTAATAATCCTTAATAAACCTCATAAATATAATATCTTTATTATTAGAGTTATAATTTAATTTTTACACACAAGGGCCAATCGCATCAGCATGGAGAGTGGATTCTCAGAGCTCCCTGCCCTCAGACTGAGACATCATCAGATATCATCCCCCCAAGCCTACCTATAATTAGATAGGAAAAAAGAGCAAACAGCAACAACAAAAAAGCACCTAACTCTAAAGAATTTTTATGGAGACAAAGAGCAAATGACAGATATAGAAGGGGACAAAGGTCAAAATGTTTATATGTCTACATGGAAAGATGATTTCTGTAGTTCTAAAAAATGACTCAGAAATAAAGATAGAAGGATTTTACTCAGAAAGAGGGTAGAGAAGTAAGCTGATTTGATGATATAATGTATATGTAAATGTGATGAGATGGAATGAAATGTATGTATCTTATGATATATTATATGCATACACTATATGAATGACATTAAAAAAATCAACCAGGAGCTGAAAGAAAGGCTTGCACTGAGAGTAAAGGGGGGGGATAGAATGGGATTAATTATCTAACATAAAATATATAATATATATTACATATTTTATATATTATATATATAATATAAAAATAAAAATTACATAAAATAAAAATATGTAATATAAAAGATGAAAAATCATTATACAGAGAGGAGGATAAGGGTTGTGATGGGCAATGCTTAAACTTTACTCTCATTGTAAAGGGCTAGAGAAGATAAAACCAGGATACTCAGTGGGGTATAGAATTCTATTTTACTTCACAAAATAGAAGGGGAATAAGACAAGGGAAGAGGGAGATTATTGGAGGGAGGGGGAACTGGGGCTGTGCAAAAAGAATAACACGGATGAGTAGGAACAGAGGGAATGAAAACAGAGTAGTATCTAAAGGGGATAATATAATTGAGTGCAATACACAGTAAGTAATCATAACACTGAATGTGAATGTTATGAACTCACCCATTAAATATTAGCAGATAACAGAGTGGATTAAAAAACAGAATCCTATTATATGTTGTTTATAAGAAACACATTTGAGGCAGGATAACACACATAGTTTAAAAGTAAAAGGCTAGAACAGACTTTATTATGTGTCACCCAAAGAAAAAAATTCAGGAGTACCAATCATAATACCAGACAAATGTAAGGGAGCAATTGATCTTATTAAAAGAGATGAGTAAAGAAATTACATTCTGTTAAAGGGAACTATAAGTAATGAAGTAATATCATTACCAAACATTTATACACTAGTTTCTATCTAGATTGCTAAAGGAAAAATTAAAAGAGGTCAAGGAGGACATAGATAGACCATAAGATAACTATAAGAACATATTAGTGGGGGATCTCTGTGAATTTTAGATTTACTCCACTCTGCTTAGACTTTACAATTTTAGCAGTCAGGAATGTATACACCCCCACTTAAGGATGAACTGTGAGGAGGATGGCCTGTGACCAACATGTACTTGCAACTGACAAATCAGAAACAATTTACAGACCCCCTGGGCTGTCCCAAGCAAAGCTTAAGCTACCATTGTGCATGTGAGATGCAGGAAGTCTCACTGTCTATATATTTTGCATCACTTCCTCTCTCTTCCCTCTCTCTTGGAAACATTGGTCTCTTGACAGCGTGGGGAGTTCTTGGCAGGTTTTGGCATTTGTGGTTTGGTGGTGAGGTTACTGGGAGAAGTTTTGTAGCATGGTTTAGGTGAGGTATCTTCCTTGAGCAAACTTGGTGAGTGTTAAGAATGATTCCTCTTTTCCTTTACCTCCTGAAAGGAGACCCCTCATCTTAGAGGTGACCTCATGGCTGGAAGCCAAGCTAGATTTAATCTTCTGAGAAGGCCCCTTGACCAAGTCCTCTGAACTTCCCTTGGCTTATTGTAGGTTGTATAAATCTTATACCCTTTCCTATCTCTCTTCTTCTTAATTTCTTCCTACTATTATAATTAAACCACCACAAAAGTCCAAAAATGACTTGACTATTTTATTGGGATTGAATTAAAAATCCCTGGTGACCACTAAAATAATACATTCAGTCAAACACCCTAATTTTATCTTTAACATCACAAAAGTCACCTTTCAGAACTAGATAAATTGAACCAAAAATAAATAACAAAGAAGTAAGGGAACTGAAGGAAATGGTAGAAAAATTATAGTTAATAGATATCTAGAAAAAAACTGAATAGGAATAGAAAGGAATATACCAATATACCTTATTCTCAGCAGTACATGGTACATATACAAAGATCAACCATGTCATAGGGAATAGAAATATTGTAAACCAATGCAGAAAGGAAGAAATAATAAATATAATTTTTATAAGATTATAATGCATAAAATTATATTTAACAAGGGTTCATGGAAAGGCAAATTTAAAATTAATTGGAAACTAAATAATCTAATTCTTCAAAACAGGTGGGTCAAAAAATAAATTACAGAAACAATTATGGACTTTACTGAATAGCATGTCAATGAGGAGAAAACATATAAAAATCTATGGGATACAGCCAAAGCAGTACTCAGAGGAAAATGTATATCTCTGAGTGAATATATACACAAAATTGAGAGGGAGGATATCAAACAATTGGGCATGCAACTTAAAAAAAATAGAAAAAGGAAGAAATTAAAAATCCCAATATAGAAACTAAATCAGAAATGATGGAAATTAATCAAATTGAAAGTAAAAGAACTATTGAACTAATAAATAAGACTAGAAGTTGGTACTTTGAAAAAAAACAAATAAAATAAACAAAGTGCTGGTAAATCTAATAAAAAAGGAAAGAAGAGTTTCAAATTAATCATATCAAAGATGAAAAGGATGATCTCACCTCTAATGAAGAGGAAACTTTGTTAATTATTAAGAACCATTTTGCCTAATTATATGACAATAGATATGATAACCTAGGTGATATGGATGAATACTTACAAAAATATAAATTTTCTAGATTAAGAAAAGAGAAAATAGAATATGTAAATAATCCCACCTCAGAAAAAGAAATTGAACAAGCCATCAAGGAACTTCTTTTAAAAAATCCTCAGGGCCAGATGGATTCACAAGTGAATTCTATCAAACATTTAAATATTAACTAATCCCAATACTATGCAACCCCAATACAATTATTTGACCAAATTCTTTCTATGACACAAATATATTATTGATTCCAAAGCCAGGCAGACAAAAAACAGAGAAAGAAAACTACAGATCAATCTCCTTAATGGACATAGATGCAAAAATCTTAAATAAAATACTAACAAAAAGACTATAGCAAGTATTCATTAGTATTATTTACTATGACTGGGTGACATTGATACTAGTGTTAAATTTATTTGTGATTGGACTTTAAATATATTATTAATTAGGTTTTCACCAGAAATTTAATTTGTAAATCCCAAAATTAATTACTAAAATGAAAGGAATTTATGGTAGTTTCTTTACAATATTTACAATAGAAGGAAGATATTAAGGAGAGAGAGAGAGAGAGAGAGAGAGAGAGAGAGAGAGAGAGAGAGAGAGAGAGAGAGAGAGAGAGAGAGAGAGAGAGAGAGAAGAATGAACCAACTCTGGCTTCTTTCAATATCAGAATTTCTAAGCCCCAGTCAGGGGAAGAGAGTCTCAAGAAATGGGCCTTCCTGGAGTCTTCATACCTCCAGAAATACCTCACTCACCAATGGTGACAATCTAAAACAAGTCTGGGTGTCTGTATTCCTGTCGCTCCTCAAGGGTCTCTCTTCCAGTCACTCCTCCAAATCAGTGCCCGAATAACTTCTCCAAATCCAAGTGATCCAAATGTCCAGATGATTCTTCATCTGCCTTTTGGTCCTCTTTTTAAAGATCTTTTTTCTCTTGTGTCACCTCCCCTAAATTTCATGTCTACCAATCATAGCTGACATTTTTTTCCAGGACTGCACATTTTTTAGTTCTCACCTTTTCTGGTTAGATTATATCTTTCTGGTTTACTTAACACCTCTTTTTTTAAGTTCACCTTTTATAGTTAATTAATACCTCTTTGTAGTTAAAATCTAAAAATAGATTGTCGCTTAAAATTCTAGTTTCACTATAAAGGAAGAGGCAAGTACCTTCATTGTTACAATCAGGGGATAGCTAAATCCAATTTTACACTAGGAATACAAGGATGGTTTAATGTTTGGAAAACCATCCACATAATTCACCATATCAATAGAGATTACATGATTATGCAAAAAAAGGCCTTTGACACAATATAACACCTATTCCTATTGAAAACACGAGAAAGTATAGGAGTAGAAAGACCATTCTCAAAATAATAAACAGTATGTATTTAAAACCACCAGCAAGTATCATCTGCAATGATGACAAGTTAGAAGCCTTCCCACTAAGATCAGGAGTGGAGCAAGGATGCCCTTTATCACCTTTATTATTTAATATTCTATAAAAAATGCTAGCAGTAGCAATTAGGGAAGAAAAATAAATTGGAGACATTAAAGTAGGCAATAAGGAAACTAAATTATAACTCTTTGCAAATGATATGATGGTATACTTAAAGAATCCTAGAAAATCAATTAAAAGTCTAGTGAAAATAATTAACAATTTTAGCAAAGTTGCAGTGTACAAGATAAACCCACATAAATCATCAGCATTTCTATATATTTCCAACAAAATTCAACAACAGGAGTTAGAAATAGAAACTTCATTTAAAATCACTCTAGGCAATTGTAATAATTAAATTTAGATTTTATTCAATATGAGAGTTATAAAAGTGGTTGCCAATTATAAACTATTAGTCCCTAAGTCAAAATAATTGTTAGTAGATTTTATTTACAACAAGGTAGAGATAGTGAAATTGGGAAATATAGGATTGAGACAAAGTCTGGTCTTAGTCTACCACCCCTAAATGCTGCTCTTGTGAAGTCTGGCTTAGCCCCTGGCAAGGGCTTCCCCAAGTCCCACTCTCCATGTAGATTTCTTGGTAGTTCTCAGGTAGAATCACCAAACAGGCTCTTCCTGCAGTTCCAGTCACTCACCCAGCAAGCCACTCCAGAACTATTCCAGGAAGAGGTGGCTGCCTCCAAGAATCTCCCTTCAGCTCAGCTCAGCTCAGCTCTCCAACACAGAGAGAGTGAAAATCCTTAGGCTGGTCTCCTTAAAGCAGTTTTCTCAATGTCACTTCCTGTTTCTCCTCCACTTCAAGGGAACTAATGACAGCCTTTCAATTTGCCTAGCACTACCCAGGGGAGGCAGTGTTTGTGGGATCAACCTATAGTCCTTTGAAGGTGTAAACTCTTATCAGAAGGATTCACAAGTTTCTGACTGAAGAGTTAAATGGGTGAAGCTCTCTAAATACTTGATTGAGTTAAGATAAAGAAATTTCTTTACACGAAATATAAAATATTTAGAATTTTTTCTACCTGGACAATCACAGGAATTATAATCAAAACTACAAAACATGTTTCCCACAATTAAAACTAGATGGAAATATCTGGAAAAACATTAATTGATAATGGGTAGGATGAGCTAACATAATAAAAATGAAAATCCATTCCAAATTAATCTATTTATTCAGTTCCATACCTATTAAATTACCAAAAACTGTTTTTTTTTATTTTAAACATTTTATTTGGTCATTTCCAAACATTATTCACTGGAAACAAAGATCATTTTCTTTTCCTCCCTTCCCCCCCTCCCACCACCTTTCCCTCTCCCATAGCTGACGCACGATTCCATTGGTTATCACATGTATTCTTGACTTGAAACCATTTCCCTGTTTTTGGAATTTGCATTAGAGTGTTCATTTAGTCTCTCCTCAGTCATATCCCCTCCAACCCTGTAGTCAAGCACTTGCTTTTCACCATGTATTTACTCCTACAGTTTATCTTCTGCTTGTGGATCGTGTTTTTTAGATCCCTGCAGATTGTTCAGGGACATTGCATTGACACCAATGGAGAAGTCCATTACCTTCGATTGTACCACAGTGTATCAGTCTCTGTGTATAATGATTTCCTGGTTCTGCTCCTTTCGCTCTGCATCACTTCCTGGAGGTTGTTCCAGTCTCCATGGAATTCCTCTACTTTATTATTCCTTTTAGCACAATAGTATTCCATGACCAACATATATCACAATTTGTTCAGCCATTCCCCAATTGATGGGCATCCCCTTGTTTTCCAATTTTTTGCCACCACAAAAAGTGCAGCTATGAATATTCTTGGAGGAGTCTTTTTCCTTATTATCTCTTTGGGGTACAAACCCAGCAGTGCTATAGCTGGATCAAAGGGCAGACATTCTTTTATCACCCTTTGGGCATAGTTCCAAATTGCCCTCCAGAATGGCTGGATCAATTCACAACTCCACCAGCAATGAATTAGTGTCCCCACTTTGCCACATCCCCTCCAGCATTCATTACTTTCCTTTGCTGTCATGTTAGCCAATCTGCTAGGTGTGAGGTGATACTTCAGAGTTGTTTTTATTTGCATCTCTCTGATTATAAGAGACGTAGAGCACTTTTTCATGTGCTTATTAATAGTTTTGATTTCTTTGGCTGAGAACTGCCTCTTCATGCCCCTTGCCCATTTGTCAATTGGAGAATGGCTTGATTTTTTGTACAATTGATTTAGTTCTTTATAAATTTGAGTAATTAAACCTTTGTCAGAGGTTTTGATGAAGATTGTTTTCCAATTTGTTGCTACCCTTCTGATTTTGGTTACATTGGTTTTGTTTGTACAAAACCTTTTTAATTTGATGTAATCCAGATTATTTATTTTGCATTTTGTAACTCTTTCTAATTCTTGCTTGGTTTTGAAGTCTTTTCCTTCCCAAAGGTCTGACATGTATACTATTCTGTGTTCCCCTAATTTTCTTATAGTTTCCTTCTTTTTGTTCAAGTCATTCACCCATTTTGAATTTATCTTGGTGTAGGGTGTGAGGTGCTGATCTAAACCTAATCTTTTCCACACTGTCCTCCAATTTTCCCAGCAGTTTTTATGAAATAGTGGATTTTTGTCCCCAAAGCTGAGATCTTTGGGTTTGTCATATACTGTCTTGCTGAGGTTGCTTGCCCCCAGTCTATTCCACTGATCCTCCTTTCTGTCTCTTAGCCAGTACCAGATTGTTTTTTGATGACCACTGCTTTATAATATAGTCTGAGATCTGGGACTGCAAGGCCCACTTCCTTTGTATTTTTTTTTTCATTATTTCCCTGGATATCCTTGATCTTTTGTTCTTCCAAATGAACTTTGTTATGGTTATTTCTAAATCAGTAAACAAATTTTTTGGAAGTTCCATGGGTATGGCACTAAATAGATAAATGACTTTGGGTAGGATGGTCATTTTTATTATATTGGCTCTTCCTACCCATGAGCAGTTAATGTTTTTCCAATTGTCCAAGTCTAGTTTTAGTTGTATGGAGAGTGTTTTGTAGTTGTGTTCATATAGTTCCTTTGTTTGTCTCGGGATATAGATTCCTAAGTATTTTATTTTGTCTAAGGTAATTTTGAATGGGATTTCTCTTTCTAGTTCTTGCTGCTGAGCTGTGTTGGAATTATATAGAAATGCTGATGACTTATGTGGGTTTATTTTGTATCCTGCAACTTTGCTAAAGTTGTTGATTATTTCGATTAGCCTTTTGGTTGAATCTCTAGGATTCTTTAGGTAGACCATCATGTCATCTGCAAAGAGTGATAATTTGGTCTCCTTCTTGCCTATTTTAATGCCTTCAATTTCTTTTTCTTTTCTAATTGCTACTGCTAGTGTTTCTAATACAATGTTAAATAATAGAGGTGATAATGGGCATCCTTGTTTCACTCCTGATCTTAATGGGAATGGATTTAGTTTATCCCCTTTGCAGATGATATTAGTTGATGGTATTAGATATATACTGTTTATTATTTTTAGGAATGACCCTTCTATTCCTATGCTTTCTAGTGTTTTTAGTAGGAATGGGTGTTGTATTTTATCAAAGGCTTTTTCTGCATCTATTGAGATAATTGTGGTTCTTGTTGGTTTGCTTGTTGATGTGGTCAATTATGTGGATAGTTTTCCTAATGTTGAACCAGTCCTGCATCCCTGGTATAAATCCTACTTGATCATGGTGGATGACCCTTCTGATCACTTGCTGGAGACTTTTTGCTAGTATCCTATTTAAGATTTTTGCATCTATATTCATTGGGGAGATTGGTCTATAATTTTCTTTCTCTGTTTTTGGCTGCCTGGCTTTGGAATTACTACCATGTTTGTGTCATAAAAGGAATTTGGTAGAACTCCCTCTTTGCTTATTGTGTCAAATAGTTTGTATAGTATTGGAGTTAGCTGTTCTTTGAATGTTTGACAGAATTCACTGGTGAATCCTTCAGGCTCTAGGGATTTTTTCTTAGGAAGTTCTTTGATGGCCTGTTGGATTTCTTTTTCTGATATGGGATTATTTAAGAAATCTATTTATTCTTCTGTTAGTCTAGGCAATTTATATTTTTGTAAATATTCATCCATATCATCTAGGTTGATATATTTATTGCGATATAGTTGGGCAAAGTAGTTTTTAATGATTACCTTAATTTCCTCTTCATTGGAAGTGAGATCCCCCTTTTCATCTTTGATGCTGTTAATTTGCCTTTCTTCTTTTCTTTTTTAAATTAGAGTGACCAGTACTTTGTCTATTTTGTCTGTTTTTTTCAAAGTACCAGCTTCTAGTCTTGTTTATTAGCTCAATAGTTCTATCACTTTCCATTTTATTAATTTCTCCCTTAATTTTTAGGATCTCTAGTTTGGTTTTCTTCTGGAGGTTTTTAATTTGTTTGTTCTAAAGTTTTTTGATTTGCATTTCCAATTCTTTGATCTCTGTCCTCCATAATTTGTTAATATATGCACTCAGGGATATGAATTTTCCTCTAAGTACTGCCTTGGCTGCATCCCATAAGGTTTGAAAAGATGTCTCACCATTGTCATTTTCCTCAATGAAATTATTAATTGTTTCTATGATTTCTTTTCTAACTAACCAATTTTGGAGTATCACATTATTTAATTTCCAATTAATTTTTGATTTGGCTCTCCATGTACCCTTACCGATTAATATTTTATTGCCTTGTGATCTGAAAAGGCTGCATTTATTATTTCTGCCTTTCTGCATTTGAGTGCCATGTTTCTGTGACCTAATGAATGTGCCATGTGGTGCTGAAAAGAAGGTGTATTCCTTTTTGTCCATATTTATTTTTCTCCAAATGTCTATTAACTCTAATTTTTCTAAGATTTCATTCACCTCTTTTCCCTCTATCTTGTTTATTTTTTGGTTTGATTTATCTAAATTTGATAGTGGTTGGTTCAAGTCTCCCACTAATATGGTTTTACTGTGTATTTCCTCCTTCAATTCTCCTAGTTTCTCCATTAAAAATTTGGATGGTATATCATTTGGTGCATACATGTTGATTAGTGATATTTCCTCATTTTCTATACTCCCTTTTAACAGAATATAGTTACCTTCCCTATCCCTTTTGATCAGGTCTATTTTTGCTTTGGCTTTGTCAGGTATCATGATTGCAACTCCTGCCTTCTTTCTATCAGTTGTGCCCAAAAGGTCTTACTCCGACCTTTAATTTTAACCTTGTGAGTGTCAACCCGCCTCATATAATTCTATTTTGCCCCCTTGCTCCAGAACATGTGGGCAATTTTCTTCAATAATCTCCTGTAGAATAACATCAAGGTCATTGTTTATCTCTGGTTTTTCTGGGAGACTGATAATTCGGAGGTTGTCTCTTCCACCTCTGTTTTCCAAGTCTGTGACCTTTTCAGTGAGATATTTTATGTTTTCTTCTAATTCATTAATTTTTGGGCTTTGATTTATTGATTCTTGCTGTTTTATGATCTCACTTTCTTCAAGTTGCTTAATTCTGGTCATTAGGGACTTGTTTTGCTCTTCAGCTTTGTCTGCCCTTCTATTGGATGCTTCAAGCTCTTTTTCCAATTGAGCAGTCTTATCTATCAGACTGCTGATCCCTTTCTCCCATTTTTCTTTCCAGAATGTTTCCATCTTTTGGGTAAGCTCCAGTTTGAGATCTTCCAGAGCTTGTTGATAGTTTCCATTTTGGGAGGCATGTTATGATTTTTTTTTAAATTTCATCCTCATTCTCTTCTTTTCCTTGGGTACTCCCACCATAAAAATTTTCAATAGTCACCTTTTTCCCTTTCTTCCTGGAGGCTTGATTTTGGTCCATGTTAGCCATCCCTTTGGCGATTTTATTCCACTTTCTTTTTTGGTCTGGTGTCTGGGTGATGTGGGAGGGTTTTCTGTGAATTTAGGTTGCCTCAGACTAGTTCTTCCCAGACTCTGAGGTTTCTTAGAGTGCCGGGGCCCTGATCACAGCCAAACTGCCCAGGTGTTCAGCTCTGCTCAGATAATCAGCTCGTGGTCCACCCCTGGTGTTTAGCTCCACCTAGATACTCAGCAAAACCACCCTGAGTACGGCTCCCTGGGCCCTCTGTGCTCAGTGCAGGATTCTCCCGTGAAACCGCCCTGAGATGTTTTTTTCCTGGCAGCCCCCAGATCCCAAGGACCCTTGAGTGCCCCCCCAGACAGAGACATTCCCCAGTCACTCACTGTCCCAGTGAGCGCTCCGGAAGCTCACTCTCGTTTGGTGGGGGAGGTGTGTGTGTGTGTGGGAATGGCAGCTCAGTTCACGTTTCTGTGCAAGCTTTTCCTCCTTCTTATTATAGTGTGGAAATGTTCAAACCCCACATACCTTCTCCTCTTTGGGGTACTGGGGAGTCCTTCTGTTCCTCCAAAGGTGATTTTTATGCTCCTTTGATGTAGTCTATTTCGTTTGGTGCCGGGGAGAAGAAACGTGTGGCGTCTAGATTGCAGCCATGTTTATGGAAGGTGAGGATAAAAAAAATAATAAATTAATAAAATAAAATCCCCAACTGTCTAACTACCTGACTAAGTTTTGGCAAACTATATAGTTCTTTAGATCAAATAGGATGACCCTTTATCTCAGGGATCAACCTTGGCAGGTTAGTCCCAAGATGGCTGTAGGTCTGCTTGTCTTCCTTCATTTGTTGACCAGACACAGAACTCAGAGAAGCTGGTAATAACCTCTCAGAAGACTGGAGCATGAGTAGATCGCAAGGTTTAATCGATGTTTTCACACAGGATATTAGAACTAGTGGCTTTGGCTTCAAGGGTATAGGAAATACCACCCTCCCCCTTCAATTGATAGAGGGCCCAAGCAAGATGAAGTTTTTACTTCAGGCTCTCCCAGAAACAGGAAACCAAAAGCCCCTTGGAAGCTCTCTTGCCCACTTTTGTCCATTCCTCCATATTCTAGAATTCAGTCTCTCCAATTCCAAAGCATATGGTAAGGTCCAGCACACTGATCTCTGTTTAAATTCCTCTCTATTTCCTGTTTGTAACTCATTTCTGTTTTTCCTCATAACAAAACCAAGCAAGGGGATAGAGAACATTACAAAGTGAAAAATGAGTGACTTTGATTATAATAAAATTTAAAAATGTATACAAACAGAACCAATGCTTCCAAAATTAGAAGGAAAGCAACAAACTGGGCAAAATTTTTTTAAAAAAACTCTCTGGCAAAGGTTGGATTTTCCAAATATATAGGGAACTAAGTCAAATTTACAAAATATTAAGCCATTACCCAATCGACAAGTGGTCAAAGGACAGTTTTCACATGAAGAAATCAAAACTATCAAGAAGCATGTGAAAAAGTGTTCTAAATTACTCCTGCTTAGAGAAATGCAAATTAAAACAATGTCAAGGTACCACCTTGAACCTAGCAGACTAGCCAATTTTGCAGCAAGAGAAAGTGATCAATGTTGGAAGGGGTGTGGCAAATTGGGACACTAACACATTGTTGGTGGAGTTGTGAATTGGTCCAACCATTCTGGAGGGCAATTTAGAATTATGCCCAAAGGATGCTAAAAGACTATATGCCTTTTGACTCAGTCATACCACTGCTGAGTTTGTACCCCAAAGAAATAATAAGAAAAAAGACATATACAAGAATATTTATAGTCATATTCTTTGTGGTGGCAAAAATTGGATAATGATAGCATGTCAATCGATTGTGGAATGGCTGAACACATTGTGGTATATATTGGTGATGGAATACTATTGTGCTGAAAGGAATAATGAACTGGAGGAATTCCATGTGAACTGGAAAGACCTCCAGGAATTGATGCAGAGTGAAAGGAGAAGAACCAGGAGAACATTGTACACAGAGACTGATATATTATGGCACAATCTAATTTATTAGACTGTTCTACTAGCAGCAATACAATGAACCAGGGGTCATCCAGAGGAATTTATGAGAAAGAACAATATCCACATTCAGAGGAAGAACTGGGAGAACAGAAATGCAGTAAAATGTGATTGATTATATTGTTCATTAGGGATATGATTATTGTTTTGATGTTAAATGATCACTCTACTGAAAATATGAATAACATGGAAATAGGTTTTGAACAATGATACATGTATAACCCAGTGGAACTGCTTGTCAACTAGGGAAGTGGGGAGAATCATGAATCATGTAACCATGCAAAAATATTCTCAATGAAAAAATACTTTTAAAATATAGTGAGTAGAAAGAGAGAGGAACTCTCACTTTATTTTTCTACAAGAATATACTTCACGTATTGCAACCCTCTAAAATGATATTTACTTTCTTGGCTGCCATACTATGATGCTGACCAGCATTAGTCTTTTGGGTCATTGAAATCTACATATTTTTCACTCAAATTATTAACTAACAGAAATATGACATTTCATTTCATACATCATTATTTTTAATATAATTATATCTATTTTTCAAATAAAGTGTAGGAATTGATATATGTGAAAAATAAATTGATAAAAATAAATCAAAGATGAGAGTTTAATGTCTTCATCAAGTTATATATTATTAGATTCAACTCATTTGTTCAGCCTTTCAAGATATTTTTGAATATTGACTATCATTCAGGGTGTCAGTTGTCACTCACAGCCTATCATTTGCAAACTTAATAAACATGTCATTTCTGCCTTTTTATGACACTGAAAAAAATTTAGCAATACAAAACTATAGAGATTCCTGTGGGAATCCACATAAAAACTCATTCAAAAGTGTCATGCAGATTATAATGATATTGAGTACTTAATCTCTTGATCAACATGAAACTGAATTATAATAACTGGAAGAACTTCCAAACCAGATTTCTACATCTTTTCCATGAAGATGGACTTCAAGATTTTAACAAATATTTCATTGAAGTTTTGGCAAACCACATTTACACTAATTCGGGGATGGGGTGAAGAAATAAATGAGATCTCTAGCATGATGTACTTTAATTAAACCATGTTGAACCATTATGACTACTTCCAAGATTTTTTTTTTATTTTTAAGATTTTTACTACCTCAATAATTCATAGAACTTTTCAAAAATAAAATTGAATTCTCTAGGTTATTATTTGCCAATTCCTCTCTGAAAACAAACAAATAATAATAATAACAAGAAGAAGAACAAAAACAACAAAAAAACCTTGAAAGATTAGGAAACATTAGCCCTCCTCAGTTCTAGTGGATCTCTTCTATTTGCCACAACTTTTGGAATTATTTTAAATGGCTCATTTCCCATATCTCTCTTCTCCCCCCACCCCCAGTACCATTAGTTCAGGGCTTTATAACCTTGATTCTTTGTAAGAAATTAAATTTCTTCTTACTATCTTATTATTTATTTTAAATCTCAATACTTTATTCAGTATTTTCTTTTTTCAAACAAAAGATTATCCATCTTGGTAGAGAAAACAGAAGAAAAATAACAGGTGAGTTTTTCTGCCTCTTTCAATATTTTGTTATTAATACTTCTATTCATTTAAACAGATATACTCTCCTTTTTGGTGATCATTCTCTCCAACTCAATATGCCTCAAACTAAGTTCTTGCTAACCTTAACTCATTTTGAGGCTCAAGATTTATGGGAACAATTTTTCCAGGAATCTATAATTTAAAAAATGTGTTCTGTCACCAGATCATTCTGTTAGTTGATCTTCGGAATTTCTTTGTGAAGTCTGAGAGTCAACATCCAAATCATTCTTTTCTACTTTTCCTTTTTTTCCCTTCTTAACTATATTTCTTTTCCTGCTTTGTTCTATAACAAATTTGATGTTAAAAATATTTTACTACACTGGCCCACCTTTCTTTGTATAACAACAGCTAGCATTTGTATAGAACTTAGGTTATATTTTAAGATCTTGCTAACCATGGGAGTTCTTTTCACCATTTTATTATTGCTAACTTTTAAGATGAGTAAACTAAGACAGAGAGATGAAGTAATCTGCCCTTTAGAAATTTATCCTTCCCATATCAGAAATTTCAGACAGAAATTTCAGACAATTTTCTAACACAAATTCTAGAGTCTACTATTCACTTTCCCCCAAAGACTGACATGGTTACTTCTTCAGCAAAGTCTTTGTTTCTGTGAATCAGATTCTCAAGCCTAGTCTGCATCATCACTTGTTGGATTTATTTTTGAATGAGCTATTTTTCAGCTGTGGGTTGGGTTGGATGACTAGGTAGTCTTAGGAGACTGAATGCTCCTCATGAATCAAAAGAATACTATGGAAATCTTTGAATGCCCATTGCATTTTGGATTACATTGAGATGCACTGCCTCTGAATAATTAGGAAATAGTCTTATTACACTTTGCCTTTGTCAAACCTCATGTAGCATTTCATCTTTAATCTTAGGTCCCTCCCTACACCCAAATCTGACTTTCTTATTCTTTGATCTAAGCACCTATTAGCCCTTTTCCTGTTCAAAATATGAATACTTTCTTCAGTGTCCTTTTCAGGTTGTTTGCATTCCATCTGAACATTTCAAAGAACAGAAAAAAAATATATTATTTTGCCATGGGGCCCCTGATAATTGGTTAAATCTTTTTTCATTCCAGTTTCCTCAATTATAAAATGGGGATAATAATATCATCCACCAGGAAGGATTGTTGTAAGGATCAAATGAGTCATTTGTATAAACCTCCTTGAAGACATTAAGTATTGTATGAATGACAGTTAATGATGATGATGAATTCTATTTTCTGGTCATTCTTATTGCCAGAGTTACTTATATGGAATCAAACCATTATTCCATGTCACTTTTCCTAACTCAGCAAATCCTGTGTAAAACTATGCAGAATTAATATATCACTACTTCCATGAGATCTTATTCTGATATTAAAACAGCTTCCATAGTATTACTTAGTTGATATGTTTCTAGCCTATCCATTCCTAGCAGTTTCAACCCTTTCACATATGATATGAAGTCTATTAGTGTCTTAATGATGATTTTCCTCCTTTGGACATGCCATTGCTCTAACTTGTAATTTCTAGGACTGAACCCATTTTGGGGTTGGTCTATCAGAAAATTCACTGAGTATAGTTCTATAATTTGTGTTTATTGTGTTTAGCCAGCTTGTGAATTCATGGCTGTAGGAAACTCACAAAGAGAAAGATCCTTTGATAAATAGCAGCACTTGCACTGAAAGCTATCATCTTAGATAGTTATTCTTCATTAATAAATATCTTAGATTTAGAACTTGTATTGGTCTGTTAAGATTAAAATTTAGGCAAAACTGTGGCAGGTAAAAATTAGTTTCTTGCTAGAAGTATTATATTTTTATGAGGTTTATTAAAGATTAAGAATTTAAGAAAATCCAAGTAAGAAAGCATGTGCCTAGGTGGGCCAAGAGGCCCATTCAATTTGATTTACATCATGAGAGATGCATCTGCTTGGAAGTAGAAACAGGAAGGGAGCGAGCTATAGGCAGAGACTCTTTAAATAATCATTTTTTCTCAGCCCAGGTGAGAATTCAAGTGAAGTTACAAAGCATCTCGGGAGCTAGAGCAAGGACTTCTGGGGATTGGAGTCTGGGGTTGAAGTCTCTATTTTTACAGTCACAATGGACAATGTACACATGAGAGAAATGAATTTGCCCCACTGAATCTTATGGCCAAAGCAAGGAATCAGGAAAAACCAAGATATTATTGCAAAAGCATTTTTCTAGTTGTGATAGTATCAGAAAAACACCTGAGTTAAGGAATTCTGACTTTGTACCATAAGAAAGAATAGGTGAGCACTCCCAAATTCCTAAAAGTCCTCAGAACAAAGCTATAGAGATCACTGGACTAGGAATTGCAAAGATAGATTTAATTTCATTTCAGATATTAGCTGTGTGACTCTAAGCAAATCATTTTAATTCTCTTTAGATGGTTTCTCATCTGAAAAATGAGGTTTGATTAGATGGTCTAAGTTACCTATTTGTAATACTACTACTACTACTACTACTACTACTACTACTAATAATAATAATAATAATATAGCTAGCACTTATATAGAACTTTAAGTTTTACAAAATCCTCTATAAATCTTTGACCCTTACAACAGTCCTGAGAGGTAGGTAGGTACTATTAATATCCTTATTTTGCAAATGAAGAACCTAAGAGAAAGGATAAATGAATTGCTCAGGGTCATAGAGCTAGAAAGGGTTTTAAGCTGGATTTGAAATCATCTTCCTGACTTTGAGTTCACCATTTTAGCCACTGACTTAATGGTCCCATACTCTTGGTGATTTAGTATTTATTCTTGCTTCTGTTAACCCTTCTACTTTGAACTTTTTGCTTCTTCTACAGATGATATAAAATTCAGTAAGACTAAATGTTTGATTCTTGGGCATGGAAACATGATAACTAAAGAATTAAAGGGAGACAAATAGGAAATCTGTTTTTTTATAATCATATATATGGCATGTTCTTGAGTGATGGGTGTTGAGTAGCTCCATATATTTTTATTTGTTAAATTGGGCAGAATTTGGGATGGTGGGAAGACCTCGATCTTAGACCTATGATGCTAAAACCTGCTTTGGTCCCTGGACTTGTTGGGGATAGTCTCCCTAATGAGAGACTTGTGATGGATGATATGTCTTGGTATCACATTGAGAAAGGAAGGCTTAAGGATTTTATTAAGTGTGTACTTGCTAAAGCCTCTATTTGAAGAAATCTCTAATAAGCCTGTCACCTAGGAATCAGAAGTATCCAAATAAAATAAAATAACCAGGGAGAACAAATAGAGAGAAGAAAGACAAACTTTTGATAGCAAAGGCATATAAAATTACAGGTCTCTGAGCTGGACAATCACACACTAAGGACTAAGTTTCTAGAATTCTGTTCAAAGACAGAAAATAGATGATCTTTAAGAAATGAGCTTTGAGCCCAGAAATGAGAAAGAATCCTTGCAAAATAATATGATAATTGATGACTAATTGATCTGTCAGAGAGGCATCTTGACATGGTGGGAAGGAACTGACATGTGACTCAGAAATAGTTGAGTACAGGTCTGGTCTCTGGCATATATTAGTGGGGTGACTCTAGGCAAGTCACTGAACATCTCAGTGCCACAGGTAACTGACTCTGCCTGATAAATTGCACAATTCATAGTGAATTGAATTGGCAGAATGTCCTCACTGAGACCTCACAGCCTCAGTGAAGTCAAAGTTCTGATCAAAGAAACAAGAACAAAAGAATGAAATCACTGAATCTTTCTCTTCCCCCTTACCCCCTTCCTTCCCTGCTCCACACAAAAAAACAAACAAACAAGGAAAAAAAAAACTAACCCCAGAATTTGAACAATAAATTCTTCAGCTTAGGGGATTTGCAGGGATACAAATATGAAAGAAAAATAATTCTTTTTTTTTCCATTTGAAGAAGTTTATTTATTCAATTTAGAACATTATTCCTTGGTTACAATAATCACATCACTTCCCTCCCTCCCCTCTACTCACTCTTCCCACAGCCAACAGGCAATTTCATTGGGTATTACTTGTGTCCTTGAACAGAACCTATTTCCATATTGTTGATGTTTACACTAGGATATTCATTCAGAATATATATAATATATATATTGTAAACCTTAAAATTTCTTAGACTTATAAATGTTGGAAATTTCACCATTGGGAAATTTCATACTTGAAAAATTTCCTATTGATAGTCTATTGGAATGTGAACCCCATTGGCATGGGAGGTTCCTTCTCTTCCCTTCTTAAGATTACTTTAGGACAGAAACCTTTTGCTGAACAATGGAAAGGGCTTTGACCTATGCTTAAGCATAGAACAGGAATTTCTTTGAGTCATGATTGATTTTAGAATTGATACAATAGAGATACTTGAAATGACAGAACCAGGTCTTGGAAAATACAATTTCCACCCCACTCAGTCCTAACAGGATTTAGGAAGGGCTGCAGCATAGATCAAAATTTAATTATTCCAATCTCTACCCTACTCAGGGTAACAGGATTTAGGAAGGGCTGTAGCAAAAGATCAAGATTTAATTATTTGAGAATATGACTTTCAACAGACATGTGCAAAGCCACAGACCTCTGGGGGGTCCTGAGTTAAGCTAAAGCCACCATTGGCACAGGGAAAATGATGGACAGTGATTGGTAGATGTGAGAACTGAGGGGAGGGAACTTGGATGGTTTCCTTAAAGATAGAGGGGTCTGAGGACTGGAGGGGGGTTGGAGAGTTTTGGCTCTGAGTGGTTGGAGAGGTGCTCTGAGAAGCTTGCTCTGAAGAAAACTGGTGGTGGGGGCCTCTGAGACTGTTTCTCCATTTTGGTCATGTGAGTAATAGGGACTGATCTCCTTTCTTTGCCCCAGCTATCTAAGGGCTTGGGCCTTTTGGCCCAGCCTAAACAGAAGGGGTATTTAAGCCCTATTCCCTTCTCTCCCCTTTCTCTCTCCCTCTCTCTCTCTCTCTCTCTCTCTCTCTCTCTCTCTCTCTCTCTAATTCCTTTCTTCCTCCTGTTTGTAATTAAACTCTATAAAATGTTGACGACTGACTTGAGTTTTCATTTAGAAATTACATAGCTGAATTCCTTGGCGACCTTAAATTAATATATATCAGTCTTTTAAAGTGATTTCCTTGTCACAATATATATATATGTATATATATATATATATATATATAATATATAATATATCCCCCACCATATCCCCCTCAACTTATGTATTCAAGCATTTGTTTTTCTTTGTTTTTACTCCCGCAGTGTTTCTTGTGGATGTGGATAGTAGTTTTTCTCCTAGGTTCCTCCAAGTTGTTCAGGATTGATGCATTTCCACTAATGGAGAAGTCCATTACATGCTATTGTACCACAGTGTATCAGTCTCTGTGTACAACTTTCTCCTGGTTCTGCTCCTCTTGCTCTGCATCACTTCCTGGAGGTTGTTCCAGTCTCCATGGAATTCCTCCACTTTATTATTCCTTTGAGCACAATAGTATTCCATCACCAACATATACCACAGTGTGTTCAGCCATTCCCCAACTGAAGGGCATCCCCTCGCTTTCCATTTTTTTTGCCACCACAAAGAGTGCAGCTATGAATATTCTTGTACAAGTCTTTTTCCTTATTGTCTCTTTGGGGTACAAACCCAGCAGGGCTATGGCTGGATCAAAGGGCAAACAGTCTTTTAGCACCCTTTGGGCATAGTTCCAAATTGCCCTCCAGAATGGTTGGATCACTTTACAACTCTACCAGCAATGCATTAATGTCTCCACTTTGCCACATCCCCTCCAGTATTCATTACTTTCCTTTGCTGTCATGTTAGCCAATCTGCTAGGTGTGAGGGGATATCTCAGAGTTGTTTTGATTTGCATCTCTAATTATAAGAGATTTAGAACACTTTTTCATGTGCTTATTAATAGTTTTGATTTCTTTAACTGAAAATTGCCTACTCATGTCCCTTGCCCATTTATCAATTGGAGAATGGCTTTATTTTTTGTACAACTGGTTAACTCTTTATAAATTTGAGTAATGAGACCTTTGTCAGAGGTTTTTGTTATAAAGATTGTTTCCCAATTGCTTTCTTCCCTTCAAATTTTGGATGCATTAGTTTTGTTTGTACAAAAACTTTTTAATTTGATGTAATCAAAATTACTGATTTTACATTTTGTGGTTTTTTCTAGCTCTTCTTGGTTTTACAGCCTTTCCTTCCCCAAAGATCTGACAAGTATACTATTCTGAGTTCACCTAATTTGCTTATAGTTTCCTTATTTATATTTAGGTCATTCACCCATTCTGGGTTTATCTTGGTGTAGGGTGTGAGATGTTGATCCAAAACTAATCTCTCCTGAACTGTCTTCCAATTTTCCCATCAGTTTTTTTTTTTAATATCAACTAGTGGGTTTTGGTCCCAGAAACTGGAATCTTTAGGCTTATCATAGACTGTCTTGCTGAGGTCACTTACCCCAAGTCTATTCCACTGATCCTCTTTTATGTCTCTTAGCTAGTACCAAATTATTTTGATGACCACTGCTTTATAGTATAGTTTGAGATCTGGGACTGCAAGTCTTCCTTCCTTTGCATTTTTTTTTTCATGATTTCCATGGATATCCTTGATCTTTTGTTCTTCCAAATAAACTTTGTTATGTTTTTTTCTAATTTAGTAAAAAAGATTTTGGTAGTTCAATGGGAACGACACTAAATAAGTAGATTAATTTGGGTAGGATTGTCATTTTTTTATTGTGTTAGCTCATCCCACCCATGAGCAATCAATGTTTTTCCAATTGTTTACATCTAGTTTTAATTGTGTGGAGAGTGTTTTGTAGTTATGTTCATATAGTTCCTGTGTTTGTATCGGCATAAAAATTCCAAAGTATTTTATTTTGTGTAGGGTGATTTTAAATGGAATTTCTCTTTCTAATTTTTGCTGCTGAAATGGTTTGGAGATATATACAAATGTTGAAGACTTATGTGCATTTATTTTGTATCCTGCTACTTTGCTAAAATTGTTGATTGTTCTGACCAGCTTTTTGGTTGATTCTTTAGGATTCTTTAGGTAAACTATCATATCATCCACAAAGAGTGATAGTTTGGTCTCCTCATTGACAATTCTAATACCTTCAATTTCTTTTTCTTCTCTAATTGCTACTGCTAGTGTTTCTAGTATAGTGTTAAATAATAGGGGTGGTTAATGGGCATCCTTGTTTCACTCCTGATCTTATTGGGAAAGCTTCTAGTTTATTCCCATTGCAGATGATGTTTGCTTATGGTTTTATATATATACTGTTTATTATTTTTAGGAAAGGACCTTCTATTCCTGTACTTTCTAGTGTTTTCAATAGGAATGGGTGTTGTATTTTATCAAAAGCTTTTTCTGCATCTATTGAGATAATCATGTGATTTTTGTCGGTTTGTTTGTTAATATGGTCAATTATATGGATGGTTTTTGTAAATCTTAAAATTTCTTAGACTTATTATGTTGGAAATTTCCCCATTGGGAAATTTCCTACTTAAAAAAATCTCCTACTGATAGTAAGAACTCTATTGGAATATGAAACTCCTTGGCATGGGAGAATCCTTCTCCTCCCTACTTAAGACTACATTAGGACAGAAACCTTTTGCTAAACAATGGAAAGGGCTTTGACCTATGCTTAAGCATAGAACAGGAATTTCTTTGAGTCATGATTGATTTTAGAATGGATACAATAGAGATACTTCGAATGACAGAACCAGGTCTTGGAAACTACAATCTCCACCCTACTCAGAGTAACAGGATTTAGGAAGGGCTGCAGCAAAGATCAAGATTTAATTATTTGAGAATATGACCTTCAACAGACATGTGCAAAGGGGGTAGACCTCTGGGTGGTCCTGGTTTAAGCTAGAGCCACCATTGGCACAGGGGAGTCATCGACAGTGGTTGGTGGATGTGAGAACTGAGGGGAGGGATCTTAGATTGTTTGCTTAAAGATAGAGGGGTCTGAGGACTGAAGAGTTTGATGCTCTGAAAGAGGTCTGAGAGGAGAGAGGTCCTGGAGGGAGAGCTCCTAGAGAGGTATTGAAGGGGCTGTGGAAGGAGAACTCAGGAGGAGTCAGGAGGAGAATTCTCTGGAAACATTTCTTGAAAGGAGGCACTCTTGAAGGTGGAGCCTGAGGTTGGCATGAGGAGCCCTACCTAGAGAGATCTTGGGTGAGTGATAAACAAAACTGACTGATTTATCTCTTAGGACTGAGGTCTAGGCCTTATTGGCTTGAGACCCTTCATTCTTATTTCTTTCTTACTTTCTCTCTTTTTCTATTGATTAATCAGTGTATTATAAATTAAATTTCTCTATAAAACCCAGTTGGCTTGAGCATATTCGTAAATTGGGAATATATTCCCTGGCGACTATCTTATATTTATATAAAACCAAGACACAATAGAAAACATATTTTAGCGGTCATAATTGTTATATATTTCTCTTGCTCCCAAACATTTTAATTATCACAGTTTATGGCTCCCACTCTCTTATCTACAACTATTTAATGCTCAAAACTAATTTAAATCTAACATTTTCCTAATATTGAACCATCCTTGCATTCCTGGTATGAATCCTACTTGGTCATAGTGAATAATCTTTGTGATAACTTGCTGGAGTCTTTTTGCTGGTATCCTATTTTAGATTTTTGCATCTATATTCATTAGGGACATTGGTCTATAGTTTTCTTTCTGTTTTTGACCTGCCTGGCTTTGGGGTCAGTACCATATTTGTATCATAAAAGAAATTTGGTAGAACTCCCTCTTTGCTTATTCTGTCAAATAGTCTGTATAATATTGGGATGAGGTGTTCTTTGAATATTTGATAGAATTCACTTTTGCATCCATCTGGACCTGGGGATTATTTCTTAGGGAGTTCTTTGATTTCTTGTTCCTTTTTCTGATATGGGATTGTTTAGGTAATTTATTTCTTCCTCTGTTAGTCTAGGCAATTTATATTTTTGTCAGGATTGATCCATATCACGTAGATTGCCATATTTTTTGCCGTATAATTGGGCATAGTAGTTTTTAATGATTGCCTTAATTTCCTCTTAATTTGAGGTGAGGTCTCCCTTTTCATCTTGGATACTCTCAATTTGGTTTTTTTCTTTCCTTTTTTTAATTAGACTGACTAGTACTTTGTCTGTTTTATTTGTTTTTTCAAAGTACCAGCTTCTAATCTTATTCATTAAATCAATAGTTCTTTGACTTTCAATTTTATTAATTTCTCCTTTGATTTTTTAAATCTCAAATTTAGTTTCCATCTAAGGATTTTTAATTTGTTCCCTTTCTAGTTTTTTAATTTGCATGCCCAATTCATTTACCTCTGCCTTTCTTAATTTGTTAAGTTATGAATTCAAGGATATAAATTTCCCCCTGAGTATTGCTTTGGCTGCAACCCATAGGTGTTGAAAGGATGTCTCATCATTGTCATTTTCTTCAATGAAATTATTAATTGTTTCTAAAAATTGTTCTTTAACTAACTGGTTTTGGGGAATTGCATTGTTTAATTTCCAATTAATTTTTGATTTACCTCTCCATGTAACCTTACTAATTATTATTTTCATTGCATTGTGTTCTGAGAAGGTTGAATTTATTATTTCTGCTGTTTTGCACTTGTTTGCAATGTTTTTATGCCCTAATACTTGGTCAATTTTTGTGAATGTATCATGTGCTCCTGAAAAGAAGGCATATTCCTTTTTGACCCTATTTATTTTTCTCCACATGTCTACTAACTCTAATTTTTCTAAGATTTCATTCACTTGTTACCTCTTTTTAATTTAATTTTTGTTTTGATTAATCTAATTCATATAAAGGAAGGTTCAGGTTTCCCACTAGTATAGTTTTTCTACCTATTTAATCCTTGAGCTCCTCTAGTTTCTCCTTTAGAAATTTGGATGCTATGCCATTTGGAGCATACATGTTGAGTACTGATATTTCCTCATTGGTATACTGCCTTTTATCAGGATGAAATTACCTTCCCTATCTCTTTTAACTATATTTATTTTTACTTTGGCTTTGTCAGATATCATGATTGCAATTCCTGCTTTCTTTTTATCACTTGATGCCCAATAGATTTGGCTCCATCCTCTTACTTTCACTCTATGTGTATCTACCTTCCTCATGTGTATTTCTTGTAGACAGCATATGGTAGGGTTTTGGATTCTAATCCACTCTGCTATTTGCTTGCATTTTATAGGTGAGTTCATTCCATTCACATTCAGAGTTATGATTACTAGATTTGTATTTCCCAGCATTTTGATTTCTATTCATGATCCTACCTTTTTCTTCTTTCACTATTTCCTTCTACACCAATGTTTGTTTTTAATCAGTCCCCCTAGCTCCCACCCTTGTTTTACTTCCCTTTCCACACCCCTCCCTTCTTATTGCCCCCTAATGTTCCCTGTAGTCTTTCTGCAATTACCCCCACCCTCTCTCTCCCTTGTACTGCTTCCCTCCTCACAGGTCTGTTTATTAACTTTCTACTCCCCTATAGGGCACAAATCTATTCCCTGCCCCAATGGATTGGATTGTTCTTCCCTCTTCGGGTCAATTTCAAAGCATGTAAGTGCTGAGTATTTCCTGTCTCCAACCTCTTTACCTTTCCTGCGTATTGATGTTCTCCCCTCTCCCGCTATTAGCTTCTTTGTGACATATGAATTTACCCGCATTTGTTTCTTTTACCATTTATTTTAGTATTAACCTCTCTTTTTAAGCTCTAGTTGTGTCTATATATTATAGATATAAACACACGTATATGTATTTATGTGTGCATTTATCTATATACCTATTTATGTCTGTTGTTTAATCCTTTAGAGTTTGTCACTGTTCCCTCTATGTGTACTTCTTTTTGCTGCCCAGGTGATAACAACAGTTTTTAAGAGTTATCAATAACCTCTTTTCTTATAGGGATACATATTTTAACTCATTGTGTCTCTTAAGAATTTTGTTTTGTTTTGTTTTGTTTTTCTTTTTTCCCTCTTTTTTAGTTACCTTTTGATGATTCTCTTGAGTCTGTGGTAGGACGTCAAATTTTCTGTTCAGGTCTGGTCTTTTCTTTGCATATTCTTGGAATTCTTCTATTTTGTTGAATGACTATACTTTCCCCTGTAAGAATATAGTCAGTTTTGCTGGGTAGTTGATTCTTGGTTGTAGACCTAGTTCCCTTGCTTTCCAGAATATCATATTCCATGCCTTTTGGTCCTTCAGTGTGGATGCAGCCAGATCCTGTGTCATCCTCACTGTGGTTACATGATATCTGAATGACTTCTTGGCAGCTTGTAATATCTTTTCTTTGGTCTGATAGTTCTTGAATTTGGCTATAACATTCCTGGGTGTTGTCATTTGGGGATTAAGTATAGGAGGTGATCTGTGGATTCTTTCAATCTCCACTTTTCCCTCTTGTTCTATAATATAGGGGCAGTTTTCTTGAATAATTTCCTGTAGTATTGTGTCCAGGATTTTTCTTTTGTCATTGTCTTCTGGTTGACCAATGATTCTTAAATTGTCTCTCCTCGAATGATTTTCTAAATCCTCTGTTTTGTGAATGAGATGATTCATATTTTCCTCAATTTTTTCATTCTTTTGGTTTTGTTTCATAATGTCCACTGCCTTGTGAGGTCTCTTAATTCTACTTGTTGTATTCTGGTTCTTTGAAACTGGATTTCATACCTGGCTTTTTGGTCATCCTTCTCTTTCTGGTCTGATTTTCTGTGAAAGTATTCTTTCAACCTCTTTACCTCATCTTTCATCTCCTTTGCCTCATCTTTCATCTTTGCCTCATTTTTCATCTCCTTTACCTCATTTTCCTGCTGACTAATTTTGGCTTTCAAGTCACTGTTTTCTGTTTCTAGATGACTTTTCTTGCTGTTAAAGTTGTCTTCAGACTCTCTTAATTGTATTTTGTATTGCATTTTGAGTTCTTCCAAAGCCTGTATCCAATTTGCTGGGATTTCTTAGTTATCCTTTGCTGATCCCTCCCCCTCTGTTCTGTTCACTGTATAGAAGCTATCTTTTGTAATTTCTTACTTGTTTTTCTGTTGTTTGATCATATCCACCCCTTCTTTGCTCCCTGTATTTGTCTGTGCTTTTGTTCCTCTGATATTTTTGGTTTTGTCTGTCAATATCCCCTCTTGGACCTTTGGCAGAAGATCTCTCCCTGCAGTCTCTGGGGGAGGGTTGTTGGGGGTTTGAGCTTCCCTGTCCTCTGGAGGCTTTTGATTGGATTAAAGTCCAGCAGTCAATGAGGGAGTGGTGTGGTTCCTGGCCTTCCCTGAGTTCTGAAGACTTTTGATGGGACTAAGTTAAACTTGGTTGGGCAGGGTGTGCTCTGAGGCCAACACCTCCTGTAAGGTTGGAGAAAAAAATATGTAGGATCTCCACAGCTCTGACAAGGCTGCCAACTCTATGCTTCCTCTCTAGCTCCTTCCCTGCCATCTCTATTCAATGCTCTGAGCTTGTCCCAGCCCTGCCTGCAAGGTACACCCTCCAGACCAGCACCTTTGCCTGCCCAGAAGTTCCCGCTGCCAGTGGAGACTCAATGTTCTAATTGCAGAGGGGCAGGAGTCCTGGGACCTTTCTTCTCCCTTCCCCTTAAACCCAAGTGTTTTCAGATTCTGGCTTTTTTTTTTGGGGGGGGCATTCCTTTTGTATTGAGTCCAGCAGGAAGTTTCCTTGGCTCTGTATTGTTGTTAGGTTTGATTTCCAGTCCCCTGAGCATTTAGTTTGTGATCCGTAAGGAAGGGTATTCAGAGGTCTGAACTTCTGCTCCTTCTAGGCTGCCATCTTCAGAAAAAAATAATTCTTGAGTGAGAAATCACCAAGGGACAGAATAGAGTTTTTTAGATGGATGAAACCTCAGTAACTATTTTTTTCCACCTATGCCCCACAAAGAATCTCCACTCCACTATCACTGACAAATTTGGTTTTTAAAGTCAAGTTTAACTTTACTTAGCCCCATTCCATCTCTATTCTAATTCTTCTTAATTAGATTCAGTCATATTTTACTTTCTTTCAAGGACTTCATGAATGTTGATTCTGTTATCCAATATAACATACAAATTTGATATGTGTGCCTTTATAGAAAAGAATTAAAATCCTTTTGCAGTTGGATGCCAACCCTTTTAAGTCTCATTTTATGATTCTCCACTTCATTCATTCATTTATTCTACTTTTTCTAAGCCAATGGAACTAGCAGTCCTTCCTGAATTTCATAGGTTTAAAAATGTTTGTTTGGTGATAGAAGGGAACCTTCAAAGGCATAAAGTTCAATCCCCTCATTTTATAGATGAGAGAACTAAGTTCCAGAGAGACAATGAAATTTGCCCAGGGGTAACCCCTCTAGTAAGTGTCTAAGGCAGGATTTAAATCCCAAACCTCTTGACTCCGGGTCCAGTACTCTGCCCCCCTGTCTGGAATGGACTCCTTCTATCTGTTGTAATTCTATCCTCTCTTCAAGGCATAGCTTGGATTTAATATTCTCTATAAACCCTTTTCTGTTGCCCTTTGGTTCTCTACTCTACTGAAATGGTGAGGACTGCTCTTTCATCTTGTAAAGCACCTAGAACTTTTTCCTGATATGCTGTGTATTATTACATATTTAATTCTGGAACTGCTGCTTATGTAATGGAATAGGAATCACTGTCACACGGTTGGTCTACATGGATGTCACGTTTTATCTAATACTTTCTTTGATACCAGTTACTCAAAGGCATAAAATTAGAAAGTATCCATAGCTAGAGGAGTTTTTCCAGAACACAATGAACCAAATTGAAGATGTTTCTTATTTACCATGGACCAGGCAATTTCCTTGTTTTCCTGGTTCAAGCCAAAAATAGAACCATCTCTGATCTCATAAGCTTACATATACCACAGTGTTATTATTGCAGTTTTTCAATCAAACATATACAAGGTGATTTGGAGGGAGGACACGGTGTTAATGTGAGTATGAAGTGGAATGTGCTTATAAATGATTAACAAATAGCTCTCCAGAAAAATAAATGTTCCTGTTGTACTCTTTCTAATTTAATCTGCATTATAAACACTTGCTTAAATCTAGACAATCAACAAAGCATTAAAATGAGTCCATTCTTATTAGTCTATTCATGCTTGCACCAACAAAGTCTTAGAAGACAACAGTGAAATCATTTTACCCTTAAGGAGCCTAGATTCTATCAAAGGAAGCAAAATGCATGGTATAACATACATAGATAGTTGGCAGCCAGCCTTACACCTAAGAAGGATATAGATGTTGTCATTTTCAGTGAGAACTGACTCCTCCTGACCCCATTTGGAGTTTTCTTGGACAAAATACTGAAGTGTTTTTCCATTTCCTTCTCCAGTTCATTTTACAGGTGAGGAAACTGAGACAAAGGGGGTTAAGTTACTTGCTCATCTAGGAAATATCTATGGCCAGATTTGAACTTAGGAAGATGAATCTTCCTGACCCCAAGCTGGAACTCTCTCTACTTCATTACCTAGATGTATCTATTGCTTTTCTATAACTGGACATATACGAAATAAATAAGAACTCAATAGAAGGTGATTTAGGAAGCAGATATTACCAACTTGAAATGAAGAAGGTGGCAACTTGATTGATTTTAAAGTGTAGTAGGAATTCTAAAAGGCAAAATAAGGAAGAGTACATTCCAAACATGCAAAACAGCCAAGGAAAAGAAATGAAGATGGAGAATGTCCTGCCATGGAATAGCAACAAGAAAAAGACTCAACTCTCTGGGCTGTGGCATATGAGATTGAGAATATATATAATGAGCCTGGAAAGATAGTGTTGGAATCATATTGAAAAGAACTTTCAATGTCAAAGAGAGGGAATTCTATTTCATATTTATAGTGATAGGAATCCATTGGAATTTACCACTTACATTGGCAGACTTTCACTTGAAAATGATTACTCTGTCTTTTATGCGAAGGTCATATCTGAGAGGGTGAGGATTTTGAAACACTGAAGACAATAATGAAGTAATTGCACAAGTCACTGTAATTCGTAGTAAGGAGTAAGATTTAAATTTATGTTTTTATTACTAAATATGAGAGTTATAAAATAATATTGTGATCTCCGATTTTAAAATATTATAGCTTGAGTCAAAATGACTTTTAAAGCAGATTTTATTTACAAAGAGATGGAAAGAGTGAATGTGGAAATATGAAGATAAGAGAAAGAGCCTTGACGAGTCTACCAGCCCTTCTTTGGTGAAGTCCAGACAGAGGCTTCCCCTAAGTTCCTATCTCCAGTGGATTTCTCAGTAATCCTCAGCCATAGTTCCACCAATGCAGCCTCCTCCAAAGCCAAAGCAGGAATGTCAGCAAATCTCTCCAGACTCCAGGAAAGAAATGATCCCTTGACCTTGCTGGTCCCTTCTTTTGTGCTTCTTTATCCATATCACTTCCTGCCACTCCTCTTCACAGAAACCAATTGCAGTTTTTCAATTTGACTAGCACTGCCCAAAGGGTGGTAGGGGTGGGGGTAGTGGGCAGTGGCCTTTGGAGGTATGAGTTTACTCTAATAACTGACTTGTGAACCCTAATATTTAATGGCAATTTAGGGTACTTTAAGGTCTTGATTTGATTAGTTAAAAATAGACAATGAGAGAGTATGACATAAGCTGATACATAAGAAAAGTGTGTGAATCTGATCACCTCAATAGAGGCAGGGCCCCAGGAGGATGGAATCTTGAGGAGAAGCAGGAAGTTTCCTTCTGAAAAGGAGTTGGTCTCTCAGTCTGGAGAAGCTGAAGAGAGAAGGTTGAAAAAAAAACTTTGTCCTGAGGGTTACCAAAATTTTTCCTGTTTGTACCTGGAAATCCTTCCCCCAACATTCCTGAATTGAAAAGATGCACTAAAGAGAAATGTGAGAAAGGCTTTTTGAATCTCTGTCAGACTTTACCTCAGCTCTTGTTGCCCTGGGTCTGAACTGTGGTCAAGGTGCCAAACAGAGGGTGACTCATCCTGACTTTCTCTCAGGGGGCCTAGACTGCCAAAGCCCAAGTTCCCTTCAAATCCGAGGAGGGAGGGAAAAGAGTTTTAGATAGAGACAGGGACCCCTTTTTCCCACTTTCCTTTCCTATTCTTTTCCCTGCCAGTTATTCCTTTGTATCACCCTCATTTAATTAACATTAAAGTAATTATATTTTCCTCAAGCTGTGAATCAAGTGTGAGTGAACAGATCAAGGGGAGAGACATCTTCCTAAGAAGAAAGCCTTTGGTCTCAAGTAGTGGAGGGGGGACAAAGGGTACAAGAGCAAATGTAGTTGAGCAGCCATAGTTAAGAAGGGAAGGCAGAAGGGGGGAAAATCTTCAAACCCCTCTCCATTCTCTGAGCCAACCCTAAACTTCAGCTTTCCTCCCCTAGATCCTGTTCCCTTTACCATCCCCAAACCTCTTCTCAATTACAAGCATTAATCCTATCTTTACCTACCCCCCTATGATTCTTTGGGAGACTAGTCTCCCTAATGAATCATTTAACATAGCTTATATCTCTAAAAATCTTCTAGCTAAAGGTGGATACAATATTACACTTTCTAAAAGGAAACTAAAATATTTGTACATAAGAGGGAAATAGAAGAGAGAGAGCAAAAGCAATGTTTATTAGGCACAATGACAAAAAACCAGGTGGGGGAAATCCCCTTTGGCATAAGCATTTACATTCAAAATAAGTGTGTTCAACTCCTTTTGGTTTGATTCACTGCATCCCAAAGTTAAATTTGGATCTTCTGATGCAGTGTATGATTTCCACAGGCTTCTTTATGCCACCTTCTTTAAAAGAGTTCAATTTATTGATTTGGGGAGTTAGAAAGCTTCTTTTCCTGAAATTTATTTCTAAAATTTTTAAATCTTGGATTATATGAAAATCATACAAGGACCCGAACTAAGATGGCGGTTGATGTTTTTCCATTTTTGCAGAGAACCTCATGAAAACATAAACTTTCCTTCCATAGACACTTCTAGGTGGCAGAGTGTGATGCAGTAGCTGGCCCTGAAGGAGAAAGTTCTTAGTAAAATCTAACCCCAGAATCTTATTAAATGTGCAACCCTGGGCAAGTCATTTATTACTTTATCCCTCAGTTTCCTCAATTGTATAATGGGAATAGCTATAGCAACACAGGGTTTCTATAAAGATCAAATGACACAATATTTGTAATGTGCTTAGTTTCCCATGTCTCTTTGACCTTTCCTATTAATTGATATCATAAATATTTGAGTCATAGGACAATAGCATAATAAATTTAAAACTGGAAGGAACTATATAAGCCCTCTTGTCCATACTCATCCATTTCATAGAGGAGGAAACTGAGTTAGATTGATACAAACTGACTTGCCCAAGCATGTAAACAGGGCAATAAGGATTTGAATCCCTCTATTTCATGCCTTAAGTCCATGATTCTATGGACTCTACTTATTCACCACAAGATTGTTGTGTCATTCCAGGCCCAGATAATTTTTTCCATCTTTATGATCTCAGTTCCGCACATAAGATGTTGCAGACATGCAGAAGGTATGTCATACATGTTCACTGAATTCATAGGAGGACTGAGGATAGAACATGAAGATATTGTTTCTTTCATTTCAATGACCTTTCACAGAATGTCTACAGATTTTTGCTGTTCATTAGATTGCAAAAATCAGCCCTGTTCTTGAAACTTTCATTATCATTTTGGAGATCATCCATTTCTATAGGCAATTAATGTTGAAAAATATCAGTTTATGTGCATGACTTCCTCCAGGGTAATTTTAGGTAAGTGGGATTCCACTAAAACCTTGCCAAGAAAAATCCCAAATGGAGCCATGTTGTAGTGCACAGAGACCGAGAAGTAAGAGCTTCTGAGTGGTGAACTGGCAGGCACTTAATGGAGCAGATTTTTAGGGCTAGCAGGGACTTAGAGATTACCTAATCACCGGAGATCTCTTGGCTTCTTTTACCAAGGAAATCAGGCAGATGCACCAACAACACTAAGCCTTGTTAAAATGACTACAGCTGCCAACCAGAAATTGACCTCTTTGCGTGTGTTAGTGCATGTGTGTGTGTATGTGTGTGTGTGTTATTGAGAATACTATATTAAGGAATGAGAATAACCAAGGGCTTAGCCATGCATAGCTCTACATTCTTGGAAGATTAGTTAACTGAGGCTCACTGAGACAGGAGCAACAACAACAAAAATGAGAGATTTGGGTGGAATATAGCAAAAAGGACAGACTGAATTCCCTCGTCACTACTGAAAAGAATGATTCATTACAACTAATTCAATGAAATTATACAAAAAAGAGAAAGGCTGCATTTGTGTGTGTGTGTGTGTGTGTGTGTGTGTGTGTGTGTGTGTGCAAAGCCATACACATAGCTATAATAGGCTTTCTTTTATTTTTTTTAGAGATCTGAAGTTTCAGTTGGTCTTGAAAATGTGCTCTAGGTTTAAAATTTTTATAGGTCCTTGATGGCTTTTCTGACATAGTTACTAAAAGAAAGAAAAACTAGAACATGGAAAATGAAACCAAAAATAAATAAAAGCCAAACCCCAAATGGCCTAACTCATCTATTTCAAGGCTTTATTCTTTGCTTTGCTTACTTTACTTTTTCTTAAAAGATTTTTAAATTTCTTAATATCTGCTCCAGATGTCTCTCATCTCTGTTTCTCTCTGTGCCAATTGACTTCTGTTGAACCACTTTGTCCCTGTCTCTCTCTTTGGCCCTTTATTTAATCAAAATATCCGTCTCTCTCCCTTTGCTAACACAGATTGCACCTGATCATGGAGATTTCTTTGTTGCACACTATGGTTAAAGACCATCCTCAGTGCCACAACATTAGTACATATTGGAGGCCAGCCATGAAATGTGTCTTCCTGACTCCAAGCCCATTTCTCTATCTGTGCTGTCATGGTGCCTCTTCCTAGATCCACACATCCATATGTCTATGGGGATTCTCACAGACAATGTTTTCTGAGACATTATCTGTGAGCTTCCAAAGATTCTTTAAAGATCAGAAATGAGCTTCAGGATTTCAGAGAATGAGTGTGGCTCCAATTTCCCCTCATTTGGCACAAGGGGACATTGTATGATGGAGTCGAGATTCAAAAGTAACTTGAAAGTCTCAACTGATGAGACAAACATAAGACAATATAATAAAATGATAGACATGACATAATAATCAATTAATTTTAAAAATAAGCTTTAGGAATACGGGGTCAGGAAGCTAGACAACAAGTTGCCTACTATGAAGAATGTTAATACTTTTAGGGAACTGTTAGCCCAGTATGAGTCAACTCTGTGTAATCGTCATGATTTGCTTAAGCCGAATTAAAAGAAGAATAGAGAAAAGAGTGTCCAGTATCCTTGACTTCTTCTATACTCAAGTCACATCTAATGAACTGTATTAAGGACATTTTTGGAAATATATAAAAACAGGAACTTAACCAAATGGAGATGGCCAATAGGAAGTTTATAGGATTAACTTGCTAGGATCCCATGTAGAAAGGAAGTAAAGTCAGATTTGTCTGGGACATAATTACCATCTTCAAAAAATTTGAGTAACTTTCTGGTTAAACAAGGACTAGATTTTCCTTATTGTCCTCAGAAAAAATATTATAAAGTCCTCATGAAAAAAAAAGTCCTCAGAAAAATATTATAAAGGATGCTAAGTTTTCAGTTATAGAAAAAAGGGTTATGTTATATGCTAAGGACTGTGCAAAATGCTGGGAATACACATAGAACCAAGGGAAAATAATCCCTTATAGTCTAATGGAGGAAGGCAATATATAAAAGGGAGGTGAAATGCAGGGGGAAGAGAAGATACCCTAATTGGTTAATGTTAAAGAAAACATAGAATAGAAAAATTTCTAACAATTGGAACTGCCTAAATGAAAAATGAATTGCTTTAAGTAGTGGATTCCAACTAATTGAAAGTATACAAGAAAGGAATCTTTCTTATTTGTCACTTGTTATGAATGTAGATGAAGTAATTTGTGATCAGATACAATTTAGGCTTGACTGGTTCAGAAGTTCTCTTACAGATCCAGAATGTGTCACTTAGATAAATATGTACGTGTATATATATATATATATACATATATATATACATAAAACATATGTACATGTTTATCATGGACCAATTAATAATATACTAAATTCATAATAGAAGAGAGGTAGTAAATCATTCTGAATTCCTTTCTGAAAATGACACTGAACATGTCTTTCCATTAATCAATTTTCTCTTCTTATTCTAATATTTTCCAAGGTCATTGATACTGATGTAAATCTTAGGTATCACCATCTTTGATCTTCAATTTTAGATAACTATATAAATATGCATTTGATTCATAATACTATATTCCCAACAGAGACTTTTATTTTCTTTTGATAGAATGAAAAACATGCCCATCAACATATATAAATGGAAAAGGAAGTAATTTCATCTACTAAATATAAAATATAAAGATAGATGGACAAAATTCTGTACTGAAGTATTAAAAAACTAATGAGTGAGAAGAGATATTCTGGATTTGTGTGGATCCTTTAGGTATACATTAAACCTTTATATAAAAATATAGAATCAGAAAACTTATATTACTAAAAAATATATATCATTTTACAAGACCTGTTGATCATAATGCAAAGTAGTATGACATTTGTCACTATATTCCACAATAAATTCAAAATGGTTTTGTGGCCTGAATATTAAAAATCTTTCAACAAAACAAACAATGAAAAAAAGAAATCTGTATACTTTTTTTATAGCTCTAGACAAGATGATTAACATGAATGCTTAAAAAAAGAAATAATGGAGACAATTACAAAAGATAAAACTGATCATTTTATTGCATCAAACTGAATTTTACTTCTATGTATATATGCTTATATATATATGCTTATACACAAAAAATCTATAATAAGATTAGATAGGTATTCAAAGAATGTCAAAAAGGGTTCTCAGAAATTCACACTTTTAAGAATTCTGTAAAATAAATATTAAATTATTAATAATGAGAAATGCAAATAAAAATGATTTATCTCACACTCAGCAAATTGGCCAAAAAATATAAAACCTGGTAAATGTTGTAGGAAATATTAAAAAGCATATATAAAATGTTTTGTTAGTGAAGCACTAAATGACTAAATAGTATGTAAGCAGTTTAGAGTTATTAAAATATGTGCTTTGAGTCAGAGATTTCACTGTTAAACATAGGTCAATTAAAAACAAAAAGATAAAAGTTTCATATGTCCAGCAGCCTTGTAGCAAACCTTTTCTTGTTGTTGTTTGTTTGTTTTTTGTAGCCAAGACATAGAAATGAAGTGGATGTCTCATTATTATGGAATGACTAACACATTGTGTATGTGATAAATAAAAATCAAAATTATGAATACAGAGAAGCATGGGAAAATTCATACGAACTGAAGCAAAATAAAATAACCAGAGCAAGTAAAACAATATACATAAGGACCACATTAATGTAAATGCAAAACACAAGAACAAAGTAATCTTTAATCAATGTAGTGAAATCATAAAGAGCAAGCTTAGGCCCAAAAAAGAAAGATGAGCATATATTTCCCCAAATCATCAACAGAGATTATGGTGAGTTGTAGTTCATGGGTTTAGATTATAAAAGTTAAAATTAAATCTCAATAAAAATATTATATATTTAAGAGATTTATTAATGATCATTAGAAATCAAGGAATAAAGAAGATACAAAATAAAGACCACGTGCCCAGGACTGATCAACCAGTTCAATAACCCATTTTAACACCACCAAGCTCGGGACAGGAACTAAAGTGGTGGGACCCTTCACATTCTTGCCTAATATTTCCTGTCTATAGGAAGTACATAAGGACAGGAAGTCAGTGGGCTCCTGGGAAATGCAGTTCTTTTTTAGGGTAATAGATTTTCAATTATACATTCCCCCTGAGCTCCATGGAAGACTAGTCTCTCCAATGGATCTTGTAAACATAACCAGCTTTGAAATTACAATAATTTGAGGAGAAAAGGAAAAGAGAACAAAACCAATGATTGCTAGGCTCATTGACAAAAAAGACAGTCCCCTTCAGCATAACAGAATAAATACAAAACAAATGCATTCAACCCCACACAGTTCAAATCACCACATCTCAAAGTTCTCTCTGGATCTTCTGGTGCAGCATGTGGTCTGGTCAGGAATCTTCATGGCGACTTCTCCAAACAATTCACTTTCTGGATTTGGAGAGGTAGCATGTTTCTTGACCTAACATTACTCTCAAAAAGAATTTAAACTTTGCAATTTAGAATACTTTTATAAGATCATGATATATATCGCATGGTGTTATTTTTCTTTGTTTATAGTATCATTTTTAATATTTCATGTTATTTTACCCAATTGCTTATAAAATAATTTTAATATATATTTTTTTAAAAATTGAACTCTAAATTCCCTTTTTTAAAAGTTCAGTAATCCATGTGCAATCAGGCCAAAATATATCTATATTAGCCATGTCAAAAAAGAAAAAGAGAGACCCACAAAAAAAACCCTGGGGTGGGGAGTACTGTACATTTCTTTCCATATCCCTCTCCTATTTTTTTTTCCTTTTTCCATTTCTTATCCCTTTTCAAATCTGCTTTTCTTCTGGCCACCAATTCTCCCTCATCTCCTATCACTTCATCCTTTTTATGCCCTTTACCTCCTACTTCTTATTGGGTAAGATAGATTTCTATTTCCACTTGTGTGTCTTTACTCCTTATTCATTTCAATTCCAATGAGAGTAAGGTTCAAGTGTTGACTCCTCCATTTTCCCATACACTGTAAAATATCTTCTCTGACTATTTTAGCTCATAAAATTTACTCATTTAAGATCCCCTCCCCTTTCTTCTAATGCATTCCTCTATCTCATTCTTAATTTCATTTTTTTAAGATAGCATCCTATCAGAGTCACACCCATGCCTTCTTTCTATCTATACTTCTAATAGCCCTAATAATGAGAAAACTTTTAAAAGTTACAAGTATCATCTTACCATGTAGGGATGTAAATAGTTTAGCCTTATTGAATCCCTTATTATTGCTCTTCTCTGTTTACCTATTTTAAACTTCGCTGGAGTCTTATAATTGAGAATTAATATTTAGATTCATTTCTAGTCTTTATATCAGAAATACTTGAAAGTCCTGCCTTTCATTAAATATAATTTTTCCCCTCAAAGAAAATACTATTTTGCTAGTATTTCTTATTTATAATTTTAACTCCTTTGACCTCTGAAACAACATATTCCAAGCCCTCCAATCTTATAATGTAGAAAATGCTCAATTTTGTGTGATCCTGACTGAAACACCACAATATTTGAACTATTTCTTTCTGGTTGATTACAAATATTTCTCCTTGATCTGGCAATTTAGGAATTTGGCTATAATATTTGTGATTTCTTTTAAAGAAGTAATTAATGGTTTCTTTTAAATGCTATGTCATTCTCTGGTTCTATATCAGGACAGTTTTCCTTGACAAATCCTTGAAATATGATATACAGTCTTTTTTTATCTTAAGGTTCAAGTAGTTCAATAATTATTAAATTATATGTCCTATATTTTCAGATCAATTGTTTTTCCAATGAAATATTTCACATTTTTATTCTGTTTTTTTTCATTCTTTTGATTTTAGTTTACTATTTCTTGATATCATGGACTTATTAGTTTCCACTTGTCTGATTCTAATTTTAAAGAAATTATTTTCTTCCATGAGCTTTGGTACCCCTTTTTTATTTAGTCTTCTCTAATTTTAAGATGTTAGTTTCTTCAATTTTTTTTGTGTCTCCTCGAGCTGTTGTCTTTTTTCATGATTTCCTTGCATCACTCTCATTTCTTTTCATAATTTTTCTTCTACCTTTCATATTTTTTTTATTCTTTTTGAGTTCCTCCTAGAATTATTTTTGGCTCTAAGAACAATTAACATTTTTGAGTCTTTGAAGTTTTTTTGACTTGTTTATCTTTACTCAAGTTTGTGTTATAATCCTCACTATCACCACAGTAACTTTCTTTGGTCAGGTTCTTCTTATTTGTTCATTTTTTCAGTCTATCTCTTGACTTTTAACTTAATGTGAAAGTTAAGCTCTGCTCCTTGGCAGAAAGGGCATTGTCTTAAACTTCAGGCCTCTCTTACTGCTATTTTTAATGCTTGTTCTGAAAGTCTCCAAGGTGGTATGACATAACAAGACGTATGGGCACTGCTTTCCTAGCCTATACTCTGATATGTAAGCAACCTCACACTGGGACTGAGATTTGGAACTTTGTATAGGCAATGTAAGCATCCTTTACCCAGTGCTAGGAAAAGATCAGCTGTCATGTCCTTCCAAGTAGTGGTTAGATCCCTCATACCATCTGTAGACAGAGCACTGGGGATTCAGTTAATCCCAATGACTTCCTTTTGCTTCCTAGGGTGTGGCCTGTTCTCAACTGGACTCCATTTTCAGATAGACCCTTCCTATTAAATTTCTAAAATGTTTTTGGAAGGTTTATTGTTTCATCTCACATTTTTCTTGGTTCTGTTACTTCAGAATTCATTTTAAGGTATCATTTTAAAGTTATTTGGAGAGGAATTTTGGAGTGCTCAGATGTGACCCTGTCTTTACTCTTCAATATTAGTTCTGCCCTGAACAAGGTCAATAGCTACATTTACTTGTAGATTTGTGGGTAAAAAAAATTTGTGAGTAATAAAATGATAATCTAATTCAAGGTTGTTTACATTTTTCTGTTTGCTTATTTATTCATTGATACAAATTGAGAGTCATAACACCAATTTTATTATTATTATTACTTTTGTTCATAAATCTATAGATTGTCAGTTGTGGAATTCTAATAGCTGGCTTTCATTAGTTCCCCTTTCACTTTAATAAAATATGTGCACTTCATGTTTAATCTCTTTTTGGTGAAATGTTGCTCCATGAATATAATGTGAGATAAAATCTTTCCAAAGAGGATAGTGAATATCTATGGAAGGTGAATTGTATTATATATCCATTTGAAATAAATATTATAGCTTCCTATCAGATTGACTTGACTCAACACTATACTAAGAAATATTCCTTGTATAGTAAATTAGATAATTCATATGTTTGATAAGAAATACAATGTTTTGCAGACTGAATTCCTCAGATTTACAAATATATAATGGCAAATGCTTCTCATTTGGGAAAAATGATTCTAAAATATTATTTTTTATCATTTTCCCATTAAAAAGCACACTAAAATCTTCTTGATCTGTTCACAGTGTCAATAATGATGATAAATACAAAATATTTTGCAAATCTTAGAATTCTCATAATATCAGCAATTATTAATGAACAGAATGACTATTAGATGAAATATTTTTGGAAGAATTAAAGGAAAAGGAATGGGGAAGAGTTCAAGGCTCATGTAGGTATGGATGGCTTATTGTTATTTTCATTATTTTATTAGAACTATCTCACAAATCAATGAGACACAGATATAGTATTATATTTTACTATGTTTAATTAATAAATATTATTGGAACAGTTAATTGATATTCTGTTTCTTCAGTGAGGTAAATTAAGTGAAAATGATCAAAGTACTTTGCATAACAAATTGAATGTTTATTTGTATTATGAGACTATAAATTAATATCAGTTATTATATTTATAAAATAATGCATATAATATATTGCTCCTATTAGTTATTCTGTTTGTGATAGAACTCATACAGAAAGAGATATTCCATCTGAACAAGCATCAGTGTGGAGTCTGCATATATACCATATCAACAATAATTTGTTTTTCCCTCAAGAAAAGACAATAATTGGGACTTCCATGTATGGCACATGTGATTGCAGATTATAAGAACATGAGCAATATCCATAGCTTGCAGTTTGTAAGAGTACAAGTTATCTGTTAATAATCCTCACTTCTTCTTTCCCAGCAGTGTTTGTAGAAAATTTGCACTCGTTCACTACCTAGGGGCAGGGCTTCACATTTAGACTATGGATGGTAGACATGAACATACTTAACAAGGTCATCGTCAGAAAGGAAGTGTTCATGCCCTTCGCAATGCATCATATCGTAATTTCTAATTGACGGTTTTCTTACCTAGAGTGCGGCTCCGACAAGAGATTGTTCTCCATAGACAGTCAGCTGGGTAAATGTCAGAGGCTCAAAAAGTAAATTATAGTGCAAACAGCATTGATATTTCTATGAAATGAAAGAAAAGCATATTTATTTTTAAAATATAGAATTTTATTTAAAACAAGTGAAAACCTTCTACTGTGACCTTTACGATATTCCAAACAGTGACGAATTTGGTCATTACAAATAACCTTTTCCCAGAAAGAGCTTTACCAACTGGGACTTCCTTGTGGTAATACATGTGAATTAATTCCTTTCTACAAAATAGCTTATGATATTAAATTTTTATGAGATATTTCATCCTCAATGTTACAGTTTTAAGCAGATTTTTGAAGGGAAAAGAAGAAAAAAACTATAAACAGCATTTTACCTTTTGCTCTTAATTTTTGGAGGGAAATAATTCTCTTAATTTCTGTTCCTATATTCTCTACTGGAAAAGATATCATTTTATTATATTTGTATAGATGTTATGTATCACTCAAGTTCACTAAACCATTCCCATTTAACTTAACCAAATTATAGAAAATGTCCTTAACTAGAAATACCCTACTTACAGAATTTTTGTTGCAGGAGTTAGTTTTAAGACCATTGAATGAAACCATTAATAATTTGTCCTCTTCCTCATAAAGGACAGTTCCAAGCCAATTCACAGAATCTATGCCACATTCATTTAACTGACAAAAAGTACTAATCACATTCTAGAGCTCAGTCAATGGCCATAATTATGTCATAATTAATAGAACATCATGTTCCAAAATTGGGTGTAAAAGAAAGATGGGGGCCACCTATTCCTCTTCCAACTCATCTCAACTACTGGCTGATTGGAGAACCAAGGACTCCTTCAGTTCTGTGAGGTAGTTGGCTTTTTGTTATTACCTAAGATCTGGTGTTCCTAAGGGCAAAGTTTGGGAAGTAAAAAACAGAGGCTGGATCCTGATAAATGCTAAATTGTGCAGTCATGGGAGTATTTGGTAACCTTTTATATACCCCCCAGGAGAGTTTTTGACCTTAGGATCAATTGCTAGAAATATACACATCTTCAAAAGTGATGGTGTGATGACTAGATAGTTTGTCTTCTCAGCATGCCCTAGTTTCATGTACCAGTATGTGAGACTTAACAAGTTACTAAGTGTTTCAGTGATCCAGACCACTTGCTAATGCTTTAAATTTGAAAAAAAAAGATGATATATACTGGGAGACAAATTTTCCTTCTCATGAGTTCCCTACAAGTGACATCACAGATCCAGAATAAGTATAAACACACACACACACACACACACACACACACACACACACACACACAGAAGCTTCATCAGAGATAAAGTCTAGAAAGCAGAACATAACTTTAAACCTAGCCTACTACATACTAACCCTTATTGCTCCTGTTATGCATGTATGTATATATGTATGTATATGAATACATACATAAACATGTATGTATGATAATGTAATAATAATAGCACATGGGTTTTTGAGCTACCATTTATCTTTTTCTGTTTAGCATTATATAAGATAATTCATATAAATTCTTATAAACACATAACAAATTATAATATGCCTACCCAAGAGAAGCAAATTCTCACATTAGTTGTGTTAAAAAATGTCTCTTTCTTTTTTCCCCTCTCTCTCACCCTTCCCTCCCCAATAAAGAGGTAGTATAATATAGATTATTTATATATATAGTAAAATTGAAAGTCTGTTACCCTAAAAAAGAACTACATTTCCTGGAAACCCGCTGTCTTCCATCATTATGTACTTCCTGTATACAGGGGAAAATTTGGTGGGCATTCCAGGCCTCAGCCTCTTTGGCTTCCTATTGGTAGGTATGGTGGTGGTAAGCATGGGGTTTTTGCATAGGCTGATTAGCCATGGGAATGGAGTTAGTGTTTTGTTTTGTATCCATTTTATTCCTTTATTTCTAATGATCATTAATAAATATCTTAAAATATAACATTCTACATTATTGTAGATTAATTTTAATTTTTACAATAGAGTAATATATAATAATAAAAATTTCCCTATTTCTCATGTTATGAAGTGACACATATTGCTTACACTAGAAAAAAAATCATATTGGAGATTGTTAAATTTGTGGTTAGACTGCATAGATTTAAATGGTCCCCAGGGATTTAATTTCTAAATCCCAAAAATGAAATACTAAAGTAAAATGGAATTCATGGTAGTTTATTTTACAATAGAGGGAAGATATTAAGGAAGAGAGAAAGAGAGAGAGAGACAGACAGACAGATAAACAGACAGACAGACAGAGAGCCAGCTTCCTCTGATCCAGGTAGAAATCCTAAGGCCCCAGCCAGGGGAAAAGAATATCAAGACAACGGGCCTTTCCTGGAGGCTCATGCCTCCAGAAAGGGCAAGAAAGGAAGTCAGCCTTTACACTCACCACTTTGTCAGTTCAACAAGCAGATTCTTTTAACAGCCTCAACTCCAGCAGGCTCCACTCCAAGTGTGTCTCTTTCAAACTCCAAGTGTCTTCACTCCAAGTCTGAGTGTCTGTCCTCTGTGTGTCTCTGTTTCTACTTTTAAAGACCTTTTTCTCTTGTGTCACCTCCCCTAAATTTTTCATCTACCAACAATAGCTGATGCTCCACTCCAGGACTGCCCGCTCATTCACATATGGGTCATAGACCTCCCACTCATTGTATTAAATGGATGTTCACACCTTTTTGTGGTTAAAATCCAAAATGGGTAGATCTCCATACTCAACTTTAATTACTGTGTTTACACCTTGGGGATTAAAATCTAAAAATAGACAGGGGATCATAATTTAATCTTCACAATCAAGGAAGAGCCAAGTACCTTCATTGTAACAATCAGGGGAGAGCCAAATCCAATCTTCACAATAGGAAATGAAGAATGGCATGCTTCAATCTGCATTTAGACTCTGTGTGGTATGTTCCTTCTATTGTTTTTATAATTAAATTTTGATAAAAGATTTACATGTTTCTTTCTTTTGATTTTTACAATAATCCTCAGTGGTAGATGTTATTATTACCTCCCTTTTAGAGACAGGGAAAAAGGCCAGGAAAAGTTAAGTAACTTGCTCTGGGTAATATATCTAGTAATAATCTGAATCTGAATTTGAACTCAAGTCTTCCTAGTTCCATATACATTACTGTCTATGCAATGTAGTAAACAGTTATTTCTAATTGAAGCTACTGTTTAGCTAAAGAATAGATAAAAATAATCCTGTAGTTATATATGCATGCCCTGCCTTCTGCAGAAACTTTTCTTGATGTCTCCTAATGTTAGTGCTTCCTTCAGTTTGAGATTATCTTCAATTTGTCCCACATTTATTTTCTTTTTACATAGTATTCTTTGCTTCTGACTCCACATGTTAGATTATCTGTCTCTCTATCTCTCCATCCATTCATCCATCTGTCATCTATGCATCTATCCATCATCTCTCTCTCCATACATCTATTCATCTATCTATCTATCTACCTATTGATCTATATCTGTTTAGATAGATGATCTTTATCTTTTTCTGCCTTTTTATTGATTTATCTCTTTACATACATATATGCACATGTAATGCACATATGTATGTGTGTGAGTATCTATATCTATATATGTATATGTATTTATTTCTTTGTGTCCCCCATGCTTCATGCTGTGCCTGGACCATTTCAGATGCCAATTACTGTTGATCCGGCACATTGACGATCTCTAACCAGAAAGAAGAAGAGGAAAGGCCACAGATGTTCTGCTCTTCTCAGATCAGAAATATTGTGCTCAATTGGGAGCTTTCTATTTGAAGAAGGCTGGTGATAAACAAGATCACGTCCTGAGGAGGTGAACAGCGGTCAGGGAATGAAGTTATCATGCTGAAAGGATGCTCTGAAGTGTAGGGCTCGGATGTTTAATCTGAAGAAGCAAACCCTTGCTGCATTAGGGGCGGGAGACAGCTACAATTACCCTCTTGGAATCCTTGAAAGAAGGTCTTGAGCAAAAAGGATTAGATTTCTTTTGCTTGACCTCATAGGACTTAGCTAGGAAGAGGGGTTGAATGTTGAAGAAAGGCCGATTAAGACTGGTAGAAAATAGCATCTGGCAGGTTACAGTTTGCAAAGAATTTTATATTAGATCTCACTGTTTCTTCATAACAACCCTGGGAGGTAGGTGCTATTAGGATTTCCCATGTTACATATGAGGAAACAAGACAAACACAATGACTTCTCCAGCATCACACAGCCAGTATCAGCTTCAGCACTTGAACCTGAAGCTCGCTGACTCTGAGGTCCACTCTGTATACACTATGCCATAAGACCTCTCATATCATTGAGAGGTTCAGAGAAGTAGAGTAAAAATGCACATCACTGAGAAAATCTAGACTAATTCTCCTACTCAGTTTGCTAAGGCAAGAAGCAGAGTAGAAAGCCCTAGAAAAGAATCTTTGAGTTCTCACAAGGCTTCAGAAATTCACTAGATGCATGAATCTTGGCAAGTCATATACCTTCCCCAAACTCAGTTTTCTCAGCTGTGAAATGGGTGAGAACAAAAGCATCTACCTCAGGGGGATGCTGTGTGGGAGGAATTACACACAAATGCAGCATGTACATTCACACACACACAAACACACACACAGTGCTTTACAATTCAATACACTACATAGTGCGATCTAAATTCTATTATTTTTAAAATAAGAAAAATAGGAGCCCAGAAAGCTGCAGAGACTTCAAATTTGGGCAGGTAACAAGAACAACTAAGTATAAGTACTTATTCTTTTGCTGGAATTGGTAATGTGTGTTGAGTGACTGGATAATTTCAATGCATGCTACTTTGTGGAAGGAGAGAAGAAAGCAGACACTCTTTTTCCAGTCCCAGCTCTGTCATTTACTAGCTATGGGAAACAGATACTGTTGTCAGAGCTCTATGTCTCAATTTCCCCATCTGTAAAATGTGGATAATAATACCTCTGTATGCAAAGGTACTTATAAATGTCATATGAGATGTAAGTCACTTTAGAAAACATGGCGAGCTATACAAATGTCAGCTACTACAATGATCACAAGTGCTAATTGTTTAATTATGAAACTATAACATTGCAGACATTTTTTTAGTCTATCATCCTCCCCACTGCAATTATTGAATAAAATTGGCAGCCTACCTCAAGATTACAAAGTGGTCCTTCATTAAATTTAATTCCCTCTTTCTTCATCTCCTTTTAAACACACCATATTGCCTTTTAATGATTTCTGTCATTTCCTAGACCTTTAGCAATTTAGTATTTTTAATATAATTTCATTTGTTTGGCTGTAAATTAAAGTTGCATTTACTTTAATAACTTTGGCTTTACTGCAAACACTTAGATCTCTTGCAGATAAACAAAATCAACCTTTAAATCAATTCATTTCTCTGACTCTTTTGGCCTTCAAGTAAAATATGGTGGCATCACCTGTTGACAAAAACTCCAAATTGAGGGCCCCAGGGAGGCTTTCTGAGTCTGGGAAATTTCAGAGACTAAAAAAGGGTATCTAGGATTGAACCCAAGAGTTACCTCCCAGTCTCCCATCTTCCTAAAAAAATGTCCATCTAGATGATGGATTGTTGATTGTCTGATTTAATTAAATTTAAATGAAAGGTCAAAAGTGTAATGTGTCATTCATGGCTAAGCTACAATGACAAATCCTTTATACAAGACTCTCTTGGTTCTCCAAGGTGTCTTTGATAGAATCCTGGACTCAGAGTCAGAAAGATGACTTAAGTTTCATCCCAGATGCTAACTTCTGGTGTGACCCTGGGCCAGATATTTCATCTCTTCACATCAGTTTCCTCATCTGTAAAATTAAGGGAATTTTACTTGAATTGACCTAAGGATCCCCTCATCTCTAAATCTCTGACCCAATGACCCTCTGAAGCAGAGTTTATTTCTTGCTCTCGGATCCACCAAGAGCTTTGTATGTCCTGCATGGGATTTCTTATATTTTGGATCATATTATAGCCTTGTGTGTATTGGATTGATCTCTCTCTTACTAGATTGAGAAATTCTTAAGTAGAGAGATCCACCTTAATATACCTTGGTAGCCTCTATAAAGCCCATCTTCACATGACCTAAGGAACATACCCATATCCCAAGACACAGGTTGACTGATGTCTTGGAAGGTGACATACTTTGGATACCTGGGAGCTCTCCTCTTGTATAAACAGGGGGGAGATGGGCAGTAAAGGGAAGACACAGCTCCATTTCCTTCCCTTCTTTTATAACAGTTATTTGTGCCAATAAATTTCTAGGTGCCCAGAGGGAGTTTTGTTAAAATTTAAATGAATGTCATTTGAAAAGTAAACAATCTTTGCCATTGTGACTTTGTGAAAAATCTGTCTTCTAAGTTCTGCTGCTTGGGGCGAAGCCCCAGAAACCTCAATCTGTTTCTTTCTATGTTAGCGTCATGTGGATAGGCAGCTCATTGATGGTGTTGAAGGAGTGATGGTCCTGGAGACAAAAGACAAGAGTTTGAATCCACCCCCCAGTACTCCTTAGCTATTCGATCCTGGCCAGGGCAGGTCACTAAATCTGTTTTCTCAGCAATAAAATGGAGATAATCACAGCCCTCACCTCATAGGGTTATTGTGAGAATCAAATGAGATTATATTTGTAAAGATGTTTTATGGCTCAGCAGCACATAGTAGGCAGTGTAAACAGGAAGCTTATTCCCTTCCCTTCCCCCTTATTTTCAGCAGAGCTTTATTACACACTTGGTGAGTGAATGGATGAATGTTCAGCCAGGATTAGCATACATAAGTAAGAGATAGCATGTGCTATCTCCAGGGCCTATGATGGAAAGTTAGTTGATTAATTCTGTAAAGCTTGTTTTAACAAGCAAAATGCTACTAGGCTATCAGGAAAGGATAAAAGAGTGCTTGTCATGTAGATCTGGCGTAGTAGAGCTATCAGAATGGCTGTCATTCTCTCATTCCTTTATGCTGTAGACTGCAGTAATTCTAGTGGGCTTATCTCATTTAGTGCCTGGATGACTATCCTGGGTCCACAGGTATGTGCTTTTGGCCCTTTAACAATTTATCATTGTAACTGGGAAACACAGTGAAATAAGTAAAAATATATTTTAAAATATTATGTGTTATTAGGGATTAATCCCTGAAATTCCTGTAGCATCCATCCATCCTCCATCCATCCTATCATAGTCTACTTCAAGACTTTTCTTCAGATTGATATGACTTGTACAAGGCTGCCTCAGGGGAAGTCACAAAGGCACAAAGAGAGCACTAAACACACACACACACACACACACACACACACACAATTCAATCCTTCAGGCAAAGTGTGTAGACTAGAGTCAGAGGATCTAGTTTCAAATCTTGCCTCTGATTCTTACTAATGTGACCTTGAGCAAGTCTCTTACCCTCTGGAGGTCTTAGTTTACTTAATTTAGAGCATGGGGTTTGGGCTGGATGAACTCTGAAGTCCCTTTCATTTTCAGGTCTATGATTTCATAGGGTATGATTCTTCTCTCTTCAACCTAAGGAACATTGGAAGACTGCCTACAGAGCCTCTGTTCTAAAAGTTTGCTGTTTCCTTGTTTCTTTATTGATACAGCCCAATGAATATTAGGAATCTGGGGCCCACGGTTGACTTCTGATAGACAGAGCCCTTGATTTGGAGGGTGACCTTGGTGTATCTATTCACATAAGAGGCTACTGAGTGACATTACCTCCTGTGGACCATTCTAACAAACACTGCTTCCCTCCAAAATGGCGTCTCACCTATAGTCACTTGTGCCTCTCATTTCAAAGTGAAGCACTTATTGGTTTGTCAGTGTAGGCTAATAAAAGTAATATGGTTTAATGGAATGAGCTCTCACTTTTAAGTCAAAAACAAGGGTTCAAATCTGCCATGGCCTGTCATTTAATAGATGAATAATGTTAGGTTTGTCACTCAGAATACTTCACCTTTAAAATGGAGATGGGGGAAAGCTATGTGATTCCAATGCCCCTTTCAATTCTAGATCTATGATTTTAAAATTCTTACACAGACCTCACCCTTTACCTCCATAGGTCTAGCAGAGTTCTTTGTATTGAATACATATCAAATGTATATTTGTATAATAATTTCTTATTGTAACGCACTTTTGGACATGATGGATTGCAATGGGAAATACATTGGGGAACATACTGTATTTCTTTCTCTTTTTACCCTCTTATTGTCAGGTAACTAAGGCACTGGGGAGTTTGAGCCTAATTATAGTCTAAAGAAGGCCTTGCCTGGCTAAATCCCATTGTCTCTGAGAGTGCAGCCTTTGTTACCACTTTTATTAAAATACCTTTCCATCAGAGCTTGCCATCAGAAGGCAGATATCTGGACTTAATTGATCAATATTAACATTACGTATCATTTTACACAATTCCAGTAGAAAATAACTTGGCATTTTTATTGTATGGTACCACATTATGAATTGTTTATAAAAATTAATTTCATGTAAGGCTGAGAAGAAGATTCTTGGGCAGATGGGAATGTCATGAGCCTTCAGGAGATGCGAAAATGGGCTTATTTTCCTCTCCTTTATTCTTCCTTGAAAATAAACCAATCAAGCTGATACCACTAACTTCCTTATGGCTAATGAAAGTAGTGGCCAGGAGTGAAGGTTCAACAGGATCCAGACAGAAAGGAACTGGAGATAGAAAGCCTGAGATGGAGGCCTGACTCCACCAATTATTCATTATGAGGATCTGAAGGGGTAAATTAAATTAATATTAATTCCATTCAATGAAATACAATTCAAGCACATTTATTAAACCTTTCCGTATGTGCTAGGTGGGCACAAGTCCTTGATACTAGTATCACCAGCAAAAGCAAAGCAGCTTTTGCCCTCAACAACTTTGAATTGTAGTATAAGGTAGAACATAAAAATAAATACTTGATCAAAGGATAGAAAGTCAGGATTTTTCTAGTAAGACAAGTTGTCACCATATAGGAAAAGAATCAATGTTCCCAATAGAGAATGAGCATTAAAACAACCTTGTGTTTTCATGTTACAGATGGTCAAAGATGGCAAAAGAGGAAAATGGCCATAGCAAATCTTCTGAATTAATGAATATGTCATTTCATTTTGTTTTAGTTGTTTAGTCCTGTCTGATTCTTCTTGACCCCGGGGGGGGGGGAGTGTTCTTGATAAAGGTACTAGAGTGGTTTTACTATTTCCTTCTTTAACTCATTTTACAGATGAGAAACTGAAGCAAACAGAATTAAAAGACTTGCCCAGGGTCTCATAGCTAATAAGTATCTGAGATGAGATTTGAACTAAGAAAGATGCCTTCCTGATTTCAAACCCAGTAATTTATCTGCTATTCCACTTAACTGCCTGATTTTGTATGGTAATAGATCAAAATATATGAATGTATATTTCACTTGGGGGAAAATCCATGCTATAAATAAAGGCATATAACATACATAAATCATATAATAAAATACACATTAAAAGAACTTTGAGGATCAATCTTATATCTATTAGTTGACAAAGCTAAGAAAAACTAGACAATATTGGAAGCACATGGATGAATTTGTTGGTGTAGGTATCCATTGACACAGCCAATCTGACAACTACTTTGTGAGAGGATAGAGTGAAAGCCACTCATAAAATGGAGTTGGTTTGGCATGAGAACCAAGAGAACCATATACTTTGGTATACATTTGTATATTTGACCATTGCTATTTTCATCTTCCTTGGGATATGGTTAAATTACTGGTATCCTTTAGTGAAAATGGTGTGCATAGTTAAAAACCTTTAAATTTGTCATAAGAAATGACAAATAAAATAAAAAAGCAAAACCCGACATGTGAAGTAATGCAAAGTGAAGTGAGCAAAACCAGAACATTGTGCACAATAATAGCTAGAATGTATGATAGTCAACTGTGAAGGACCTTACTATTATCAGCAATGCAAGGACAACTCCAAGAGAATCATGGCGCAGAGTGCTCTCTTGCACCAAAGTAAAAAATGATGGATCCCAAATCATATTGAAGTATACCATTATTCAATATATCTTCATCTTCAGTTTTTCCCCAAGATCAGTGTCTTCATTCACAACATGACAGAGATAGGTATTGCATAATAGCAAATATTATACATATATATGTATATATATATATATATATATATATATCAACTCAGGGAGTGGGAAGGTGATAGAAGGGAGAGAACATAGATTGCAAAATGTTAGGAAATTACCATTAAAATTGTATTGACACAAGGGGCAGCTGGGTGGCTCAGTGTATTGAGAGTCAGGCCTAGAGATGAGAGGTCCTAGGTTCAAATCTGACCTCAGACACTTCCCAGGTATGTGACCCTGGGCAAATCACTTGACCCCCATTGCCTAACCCTTAACTCCTTACCTTGGAACTAATATGCAGTATTGATGCTAAGATAAAATGTAATGGCTTTAAAAAATGCATTGACATGTTAAAAAAATGGATGTATTGCCAAATTAAAAAAGAAGGAAATGGAAATGAAGATGAACTTTCTAAGTAATAAGGGATATGCTAGGGGATGGATATACAAAGATAAAAACAAAATTTTCCCTCCAATAGAATTTTTAAAAATCACAAAAATTAGCCTATTATACATTATTTCCACTTAAATGGCTGTCCATAGTCTTATCCTGTGGACATATATGTATATGAATATGTATCCACATAGATACACATTTATATATACATGATTATATGCATGCATACATACATACATACATACATATTTCCTTTTCTTATCACAGAGATCATCCCTAAACTGTCCCCAGTCTCTCTTCCACAAGTACTTACCGAATAATCTTCCCACTGGAAAGTTCCATAGGTCTCTCAAAGTCAACACATTTTATATAATACTCATTATATTCCCTGCCTACAACTGCACCCCTTTGAAATATCCTTATTTTGATGAGAACAGCAGAATTCTTCTAGTCATCCAAGTAATCAGTCTTCAAAACTTGTTTTTACTCTTCCCTTTTGGTGACCTTCACATCTAATCATTTTCCAACTCATCGATTCTTCCTCCAAATTATCACCCACAATTTTCTCCTTCTCTTGACTCACATGGTACATCGCTCTAGTTTCAGCCATCATTACCATATGCCATAAGAATTGCTAGAGTTTCTAAATTGGGTTTCTTGTTTCCAGACATTCTGGAAGTCTTCCTCTTCATGACATCCAAAATAATCTTCCTTCCATTCATGGCTGGCCACATCACTTCTTAGTTCATCTAGATCTGCCAATTACCACATGCATCATATGTAAACACCTAATGGTGATTTATAATACTATTTATTACCTTTCCTGAGCCAGATTACTCTATTCCACTACCCTACAAATAATTTAAAGTTTTTGAACCAAGAACATATAATTGTAGCAGTAGCAGTAGTAGCAGTTGTAGCAGCACTAGTAGTAGTAGTGGTAGTAGCAGAAGCATCAGTAATAGTAGTAGCAGTAACAGTAGTCACAGTCGTAGTAGTCACAGTCATAGTAGTAGTAGTAGTAGTAGTAGTAGTAGTAGTAGTAGTAGTAGTAGTAGTAGTCATAAGAGAAGGAACAAATGGAAGAAGAAGAAGAAAGAGGAAGAAGATAAGCAAGAAGAGCTGTTATTGTTCTCTTTCATGTAAATGTTGCTCTCCCCTTCCCCTATTTTGTCTTCATGTTCCAGTGCCTAGGAGTAGCACTATGCTGTATTAGGTTTGAGTAGAATTCCCACTTCTGATGTTTAAGGATTATTTGACCCTTGGAAATCAGTCACCCTCAGGATGCTCCAAATACCTCTCTAAGATCCTTAGTGGCAGAGAAGAGTTGATCTTGATAATGGGGGGAGTTTTCTAATCCTGCAGTTCACTACTTAAGTTGGCAGTTTCAGTGTCTATACCTTATATAGTGTATTGACTTAAAATATGGTCATCAAATCTAATGTAGTAGAGTCATACTTCATTCCATTTCCATTTGCTTTATTTGTTATTTTAATCCTTTTGAAATCAGGGCATTCTGTGACTCATAGCTATGTAATAGCATAGGAAAACATGGATATTAAAGAAATAGTCTTTCATGGCAAGGAATCTTTTGAGATGATGTTAAAAAATAAAACAAAATAAAGGAAGAACGTAGCCAACTTCTCCCATGCAATTCGGCACAATGCCCTTCATCTCCTTAACTTTGGGGCCTCGCTCATTGTCACCTGCAGGGTCCATCAAAGGCAACGATATAAATGGCCTGACTCAGAGTGTTGTGCATGAGCTGAACTCTAGTCTACTTAATATCCACATTTCTCAAACATTTTCTTTCTTCTGGGATGGATGATTAGTGCTATCTCTTTCCCCAGTTGTGGATTTCACTAAGGAGGTTTTGTAGTTTTCTCGGCCTCTAGGCTGTTATCATGGTTAAGTACCCTGAAGGAAGAGTTTCCGGAGAATGTGCCTGACCGACTTTCTTTGCAATTAGAGATAAAGTATAGAAAAGAGAAAACCGAAGCCTTCCTCTTCCCAAACCTAGATTTAAGATTAATAGATAGAGAAAACCCAGGTGGGTTGCTCTGCTGTGTATCTATTAGCAGAGAAAGTGAATGAACAGATGCAAAGATCCTAAACATTATGCATAGGTCCCCAATGGTCTTAGAGTTTGACCTTTGGAAAGTCAACCCGTCAGGTTTCTCCATACATAAATGTGACTAATGTACTGAGAACTCTTCTGCTGGTACAGAGACTGCACAGGGATGTAAGGGCAGAAGGTTGAAGGAAGGTGATCTAAGAAGAGACGATCATGGCTGGCAATACATCTCCATTATAAAAATCTTAACCAGCAACAGACATCATATTCCTAGTTGTAGTGAGGCCGTTCAAAAACATTATTTAGAATATATATGATGACTTCCTAACTGGATTTATTGAACTGCCTTAGGCCCTTAATATATAATAATAATAAGAGCATAAGCAATAATACTACAACATATACCAAAAGCTTTGAAATTCTGTATGCTTTCATTCAAGACAATGATAAAAAAAAAAGTTAAATTGCAGAAGGCCAGGTGAAGGTCTCCAGACAACAGAGATCTCCATTTAAGTGGACATTCACAGGAGATGGAATTTTGAAAAATAACAAATGGATGACCTAGGGCATTTAATATCAATAGTGATATATTAGCAGAAATGAGCAAAAATGTGGGCAACCAATAATGTGAAGCTCACATTGTAATAAAGGCATATTAATCACAATGGTAGCTCTGAGAATGATGGAATGAGAACCACATTTGGAATATGTCTCAGCCGTGGCAAACTTTATGAAAAAAAATCTCTAATAGACTAGTCCTCCATAGATCTGGGATCTTGTTGACAAGTGATCTCTGCTTAATGATTCAGATCACAAACTTTCATGCCCTCCCATTCTGTTTGCCCAACATATTGGGTGCTTTTCCATAGATGACCAATGATCATATGGACACCAAAAGAGCCTGAGGACTTTTCATTGGTTATCCCTTAGCCTTTCCATATAACTAAGAGGGAGGATAGAGCACTGAATAGAGTACACGATTGGGATTCTGAAAGTCAAAAGTTCAGAACCAAACTCTGATATGACCTTTATTATAATAAGGAAGTCACTTAACCACTCTAAATCTGAGTTTCCTGATTTATAAGAATGAAAGAGTTGGAGTAGGTGATCTATCACATCCATTTCATCTCTAAGTCGGTGACTGGTATTTTTTGAATCTCACATCATTAGTGGTATACTCTTACATTATTTCTCTCACATGATTCCTATTTAATATCATTGGTCTACTCCCATCTAACATCCCTCTTTTTGGCCACATCTCCAAAGACTGTGGAGTGACACAAAACTGTGAGGCCACTTACTAGCTATGTGACCCTGGGAAAGTCATTTTACTCTTCTAAACTTAGTTTCCTCATCTGTAAAATGAGCTATAGAAGGACATGGCAAATCATTACAGTATTTTTGCCAAGAAAACTCCAGATAAGATCACAAAGATTTGGACACAATTGAAAAAATGACTGAACAGCATGAGTAGAACTACAATAAAAATTGCCTGTAGTGTGATTGCTTATTGCTTGTCCTTAGTTATTTTTAGAGGATAAATGATACCATAGAGTGCTGTCTTGACTGGCATGTAACTTGGATTTAAGTGAGGCAGAGTTGCACAAAGTTGTCTTTCTCCCAGAGTCATCAAAGTCCAGGGCAAGAAAATTCAAGATGACAGGAGATAGCTCAGGATTCAGTGGATGGCCCTGCCTTTTTTGATTCTGTCCAGCTTTAAGAACTCTACAGAACTTGTTTCACCTTCTTTCATGGCCATTGGAGCCAATTGTTCTCATTTGCTCATTTTACTCGAGAAAATCTTCACATGCTTTGGATAACAACTGTCCGTAATAACAGAAAGGGTAGTGGCTTATCACTTACTCTTAACTTGGTTTAGCCCATTTTCTATGATGGTTTACTGGGGTATGGCCACTGAACATGCTATAGATCCTTGGAGCTACACGTGAGAGTCAAATACCAAGAGGAAACAAAAGGTGAATGAGTAGCCCTGAAAAGAGCTGGACAAGCCCTAACAACAGTGATGTCTCTAGTTCTTGAATACCCATCAAAATTATCAAAGAATTAATAATGTTGGTTAGAATAGATGAGTTTGAATGAATATTATATTCCAGTGTTATTATATCCAAAAGATTGAAACTAGATCTGACCAGATACTGAATATGGAACACAAAACTCATAAACACTAATTTAGATTTCCTTTATTTCCTCATTTGTGTATTCAAAAATATTTTCCCACATTTACATTATTGATTTTCTTTCCCTTCCCTCTTCCTTCTCTTCCCCTTAGATCTGATAAACAATTCTACTGCATTGTACAAATGTTGTCATCATTTGATACCTATTTCCATATTATTCTCTTTTTTTTTGCTAGAGATGTTTTTTTTAAGACTTAAGCCCCAAATCACACACCCATATATATATACATGTGAAAATTTATGTCATATGTTTTGTTTGCATTTCTACTCCCATAGTTTTTTCTCTCAGGGTGGCTAGCATTCTTTTACATAAGTCTTCAGGACTGTCCTGGTTTGTTGCATTGATACTAGTAGCAAGATCCATTGCATTGGATTTTTCGACAATGTTTTACTTTCTGTGTACAATGTTATTCTGGTTCTGCTCATTTAATTCTATATCATTTTGTTGAGGTTCTCCCAGTTCATATGGAAAGCCTCCAGATCATCAATCCGTTTAGCACAATAATATTCCATCACCATCATATACCACAATTTGTTTAGTCATTCCCTAATCTAAGGACACTCGTCTATTTTCCATTTTTTGCCACCACAAAAGCAGGGCTATCAATTTTTATGTGCATGTATTTTCCTTATCATCCTTTTGGGTACAAACCCAGCAGTGATATTGCTGGACCAAAGGGCAGTCAGTCTTTTAAAGCCCTTTGGGCATAATTCCAAATTGCCTTCCAGAATAGCTCAATTAATTCACAACTCCATCAGCAATACATTAGTGTCCTGATATTATCAAATCCCCTCCAACATTTATTATTTTCCTTTCCTGTCATACTGACCAATATGCTAGGTGTGATGTAGTCCCTCAGTATTGTTTTGATTTGTATTTATCTAAGCATGAGAGATTTACAATACTTTTTCATGTGCTAATTGATAGTTTTTATTTCTTTACCTAAAAACTGCACATTCAAATCCCTTGACTATTTGTCAATTGGGGAACAACTTGATTTTTTGTACAATTGGCTTAGCTGCTTATAAATTTGAGAAATGAGACCTTTGTCAGAGGTTTTTGTTATAAAATATTTCCCCACTTTTTTACTTTGCTTCAAATTTTGTTTGCATTGATTTTGTTTGTACAGATTTTTTTTTAAATTTAAGAGAATCAAAATTATTCATTTTACATTTGTAATATTCTCTATCTCCTGCTTGGTCATAAATTCTTTCCTTCCCCATAGATTTGACAGATATACTATTCTATGTTCACCTAATTTGTTTTCCCTCTTTATATTTATATTTCCCTCTTTGTATTTGTATTTAACCACTGTGAGTTAATCTTGGTACAGGGTGTAAGATGTTTATCTAAGCCTAATATCTCCCATAATGTTTTCCAGTTCTCCCAGCAGTTTTTGTCAAATAGTGGGTTCTTTTTCCAAAAGGTGGGATCTTTGACTTTATCGAATATTATCTTGCTATTGTCATTTATCCCAAGTCTATTCCATTGATCCACCCTTTTATCTCTAAGTCAATATCATATAGAATTTTTTTTCTTTAGAATATTTTTCCATGGTTACATGATTCATGATTTCTCTCCCCTTCCTTCCCCCATCCCAGAACTGACAAGCAGTTCCTATACATGTGCCATTGTTGTTATTCATACTTGCTGTAGAGTGATCTTTTAACATCAAAACCATAATCATATCCATATTGAACTACATAATTTATCATACATTTTTCTTCTGCATTTTGGTTCCCAGTTCTTTCTCTGGATGTGAATAGTGTTCTTTCTCATAAATTCCTCTGGATTGTCCTGGTCCATTGCAAAGCTGTTAGTAGAAAAGTCTATTGCATTTTATTGTGCCATAATTTATCAGTCTCTGTGTAAAATGTTCTGGTTCTGCCCCTTTCACTCTGCCTCAAGTCTTGGAAGTCTTTAAAGTTCACATATAATTCCTCCAATTCATTATTCCTTTCAGTACCATGATACCAAAATTCATTCAATCAATTCAATCAATCGATGGACATACCCTCATTTTCCATTATTTTTTTCCACCACAGAGTATGGATATAAATATTTTTGTACAAGTTTTTTTTTTTCCTTCTTATCTCTTTGGGGCAGAAACCCAGCAGTGCTATGGCTGGGTCAAAGGGTAGGCCTTCTTTTAAAGTCTTTTGCAGATAATTCGAAATTGCCCTCCAAAATGGTTGGACCAATTCACAACACCACCGGCATTGTATTAATGTCCCAATTTTGCCATATCCCCTCCAAAATTTATCATTTCCATTTGCTGCCATATTGGCCAGTATGCTATGTATAAAGTGCAGTACCATGTAGTTTTGATGATCACTGCTTTATTGTATATTATGTGATCTAGTAAACCTAGGCCTCCATCCTTCACATTTTTTTCATTATTTCCCTTAATATTCTTGTTTTTTTGTTATTCCAGATTAATTTTGTAAAATTTCTTCTAATTCTATTAAAAAGAATTTTGATAGTTTGATAGGTGAAGCACTGAATAAGTAAATTAATTTAGATAGGATTGTAATTTTTATTATATTAGCTCATTCTATCCATAATCAATTTGTTTTTTTCTAATTGTTTAGATCTAGTTTTATTTGTGTGAAGAGTGTTTTGTAGTTATGTTCATATAATTCCTGAATTTGTCTTGGCAAGTAGATTCCCACAAATTTGATCTTGTTTACAGTAATTTTTTATTGGAATTTCTCTTTCTAACTCTTGCTTCTGGGTTTTGTTGGAAACATATAGGAATGTTGATGATATATGTAGGTTTATTTTGTACCCTGCAACTTTGCTAAAGTTATTTGTTTTTTTTTCCTATTAGTTTATTAGTTGATTGTCTTGGATTCTTTACCCTCATTTCATCTGAAAAGAGTAGTAGTTTAGATCCTCATTGCCTACTTTGATCCTTTCAATTTTGTTTTCTTCTCTAATTTATACTGCTAGCATTTCTAATACAATATTAAATAGTAGTGGTGATAACTGGCATTTGTGTTTCACTCCTGATCTTATTGGGAAGGCATATAACTTATCCCCATTGTAGATGATTCTTGCTGATGGTTTTAAATAAATACTGTTTATTATTTTGAGGAAAGGTCTTTTTAGCCCTATACTTTCTAGTATTTTCAATAGGAATAGGTGATGTATTTTGTCAAAGACTTTTTCTGCATCTATTGAGATAATTATGTATTTTTTATTGTTTTTGTTGTTGATATGGACAATTATACAAAGGGTTTTCCTAATATCAAAACATCCTTGCTTTCCTGGTATAAATCCCAAGTGGTCATAGTGAATAATCTTTGTGATAACTTTTAGCCTTTTCACTAGCATTTTATTTTTTTTTTTGCATCTATATTCATTAAGGATATTGGTCTATAGTTTTCCTTCTCTGGTTTTGGTCTTCCTGGCTTGGGAATCAGCACAATATTTATATCATAAAAAGAATTTCATAAAACTCCTTCAATGCCTATTTTTTTCAAATAGTATGTAAAGTATTGTGATTTTTTAATCTTTAAATGTTTGATAGAACATTCATTCCTGAATGGATTCCAGCATCCATTGTGAATCCATCTGCCCCTGGGAATTTTATCTTAGAGTGTTCCTTGATGACTTATTCAATTTTCTTTTTCTGATATGGGATTATTTAAGTATTCTTTTTTTTCTTCTGTTGATCTAGGAAATTTATATTTTTGTTGATATCCATCCATATCAACTAGATTGTCATATTTATTGCCCTATAGTTGGGCAAAATATTTCTTAATAATTACCTTAATTTCTTCTTCATTATAGGTGAGATCACCCTTTTCATTCATGATACTGTTAATCTGATTCTCTTCTTTCTTTTTCTTAATTAGGTTAACTAATTAATTATATATTCATTTTAATTTTCAAAGTACCAGCTTTTAGTGATATTTATTAGTTCAATAGTTTTTTACTTTCAATTTTATTAATTTGTCCTTTTATTTTTAGGATTTCCAATTTGGTTTTCATCTGAGGGTTTTTATATTGTTCTTTTTCTAGTTTATTTTTAGTTGAATGCCCAATTCAGTTATATCCTCTTTCTATTTTTATACCTGCCCAGTCTCCAGTGGTTCCCTCTTTACAATGTCAAGTCTTTTATTTTGTACCAGGCTTTCCTGTAGACCAATAATTCTCATATTGTCTCTCCTGGATCTGTTTTCCAGGTCAGTTATCTTTTCAATGAGATGTTTCATGTTTCATTCTATTTTTTTAATCTTTTGATTTTGCTTCATTAATTTTTGCTGTCTTATGAGATCATTAGCTTCTACTTGCCCAATTCTAGTCTTTAAAGACTGATTTTCAGCTATATTCTTTTTATTTTCCTTTTTGGTTCAGCATCTCTTTCTTCTCATGGCTTCTAGCAGGTCAGTTCTGGTCTCTAATTTGCTTATTACTTCATTTGATTTCTGTGTCCCTTTGTCCATATGGACAAAGACTGGTAGGTTAAAGAAAAAATCATAGAAATAATTAATGAATTAATTGAAGAGAATGACAATGAGTAAACAATATATCAACATTTTTGGAATACTGCAAAAGCAGTACATAAGGGGAAACATATCCCTGAGTGCCCATGTGAACAATTTTCTCTATTAAGGTTTTATTTACTTGTTGTATTACTTTCATTTCTTTTCTCCACTTTTCTTCACATTTTTCTTTTATCTTTTATTACTTGGTTCTTGAATTCCTTTTTAAGTTTTTTGAGAGCTTGTAACCACTTTTCTTTCTTTTTTCTTTCTTTATTTTTCCTTTCTTTTTTTTGGAAAGCTTGATATTTTTGCTTGCTTTTCACTCTCTGCTACTGCTTTTGTATTTTGCCCTTTTTCTCCATAGAAATTATCCAGGATCAAGAGCATTTTTAACTGCTGCTTATTTCTTTTGCCACTAGTGGATTGAGGCTCCTGCATGCCTATTGCTTTCTTAGTTTTTGTCTTGCAGGGCTTTCCCTTGGGAGTATCTTCCCTTTCCAGTCAGAAGCCTGAATGAGGGCAGGTAAATCTGTGATGTTCTTTGTGTACTGTGTTTTAAAGCATTTTCCCCATAGGCTATCTTTCCATCCTATGCTGCCTTGGCTGTGGCCAGACTGTCTTTGACCCAAGCTCTGTGCTCTTCTGTCCAGGTTTCATACTCCTCAGCCTCAGAGATCAACTCTATCTGCCAAGATCTTTCACTGTCATCAGGGGGTAAATCTGTCATGCCCTTGGCCAGCCCCTGAGAATTTAGAGATTGCTCCAGCCCTCAATCTAACTCTCACACAGTAGGTGGTATGGAATAGTGGTAATCATCTTTCAATTTGTTAAGTATAGTTTTGCCCTCTTTTACCATAGGAATCCCCAAATACTGCCTACCTTTAAGGTTGAATCCAGTGAGTGATTCCCTTTATTTGTCTGATTATTATTTCTGTCCTTTTGAGACACTTTGTAATGATTGGTTGGAAGAAGATTCAGAAGGATCCTGATACTATGCCAGCATCTTAGATCTGCCATATTTAGATTTCCTAAGACATTAACAATAAAAACTTACACACACAGAAAAATGGGAGGAGGAAGAGGGATGTGGAGAAAGCACTTTACAGAATCCAAATTTTTAGATTCTCCTAAAATTTCCTTGCATCCACACCAAGGCAATAGTCATTGCTTCCTTCCTGAGTTATGTACATAGGTTTAAAACTAGAGAAGTCCATAACCTATGACCTAAAGATAGATGCCACTAACACTTCAAAACATATCTGGTTCTTTTTACAGAAGAAAGGATAAGGGACATGAAAAATCAAATGTTTACTGCACTGAACACTAGAAGTATTTCTGAACTTTGGGAAGAGCGGTGTGGATTCAGATTAAATGCATGTGCCCATGTGTGCATGGTGGTAATATTTTTTTTTCTTTAATGTTACTTGACAAAGAAATTTCAAAATAATTTGTTTCTAATTCAAATAAAAATAACTTTCAGCTAGGGCTTATGTATGATTTCTTTTAAAACCTTAAATTCTATTAAGTTTGTAAAGAAAAAATCCTGAGCTTGGAGTAAGGAAAAACTGATTATTATTATTATTATAATTGTTATTATTTTTATTATTACAGCAAAGTAGTCAACTTCCCTTATTTCACCAGAGTGAGTAGCTCCTAGTATGAAAATTCCCTTCACTGATTCATATTAGTATTCATTGTAAGTCAATAATCTCACATTTCTGAAGTGCTATTTGTGTGGTAGGCACTAGAGACACCAACACAAAAGTGAGATAATCCCTATATTCAAGGACCTCTCTCTGTCTCTGTCTCTCTCTCTCCCATATCTATCTGCACACATATACAAATGTATGTAAGCATATATATATATATATGCACATATATATATATATATATAGGCACATATATATATATATATGTGCCATCTATATATACTTGTGGGAGAACATAGAAACTGGGGGAATCAGTAATGACTTTCCCCAAGTAGAGGCTTTGAACTAAATTTTGATGGTAAAATGGATTCAAGGAGACAGAGTCCATTTTTTGACTTTGGGGATGACTTTACCAAAGTCACAGGAATAACCTGTGCATGCAGACTCTGAACAGTATAGAAGGCTCATATAGCTGTGCCATAAACAGTTAGAGAGATAGATAGATAGATAGATAGATAGAGAGAGAGAGAGAGATAGAGAGATAGAGAGATAGAGAGATAGATGGATGGATGGATGGATGGATGGATGGATGGATGGATGGATAGATAGATAACAAGGTCCTTGAATGTATGGATTATAAAATTTTTTTATTGGTATCTCTAGGCATTTGGGAAAGTCTTGGATGCCTACTTTGTTTAACCCTTGGGGATAAGAAGCTGATTAGTTTATTGATTAGAAGAATGAGAGGACCAGATTGGTATCTTAGGAATATCATTTTGATACCTGAAGAATGGACTGGACTAGACAGGCCGCTTTTGAATATAGTCAATGAGTTTCCCAAGTCTTTAAGAAGGGACCCTTTATAGAGGTCATATAGTTTGGAAATGTTGCTTATCCTAATAAGGTCAAAGGGGTTGCCTATGCTAACAATTAAAGCTAGCCAAAAGGGATAAGGTTGAAGAGTCTGGTGAGGAGGTCATTCAAGAAAATTCTTGATGCTCATGTGCTTGTTGGACTGGGATAGGGACTCTTTAATGGACCTACATTGGACTTGATGGCCACTGAGATCCTGCCCAGCTGTGAAATACAGCTATTCTGTACTTCTGTAAAAAGTGCTTTGCCTGCATGTTGCTGACCAACTCCATTTGGGAATAAACAGATTTATCATCCTAAGAATATTGCTGACACTAAGAAAGTTGAATAATTATCACTGGCAGATTTGGCCAGCATCCAGAACTGCCCATTCCAATCTTTATTGAAATATTGCCTATTTTTTTCTCTCCTTAATATTTTTTTTTGTTTTGTGGGTACAGGGTTAGTGATAGGGACAGGACTTATAATTTCATTGGCTTAAGGAACCCCTAAATAAAAAAATCATTTTATCAACTGAATTCAGTACTTTTTCTACATCTTACCATTTTGAGCAAGTTGTTTAGACTACTAAGAGGCTAAGGATTTACCCAGATTTTATTTCACAGCCAGTTTGTATTAGAGGGAGGACTTGAACCCAGGTTGATGTGACTTAAGAGCCAGTTCTTTATTCATTAGGTGGCATCAGAACAGAGTTTGGACTAGGAATCAAGAAAACCTGAAGTCAAATCCTCTTCAGAATTTTAATATCTATGTTACCCTGGGCATATGACAACTTTTGGCTTACTTTCCTCAGTGTTAAATGGAAATAAAAATAGAGCTTATCCCCAGAACTCTTTAAACCCATACCTTCTGTCTTTGAGTCAGTACTATTTATTGACTCCAAGGTAGAAGAGTGGTAAGGGCTAGGCAATGGGGGTCAAGAGACTTGCCCAGGGTCACACAGCTGGGAAGTGATTGAGGCCAAATTTGAACCAGGACCTCCCTTCTCTAGGCTTGGTTCTCAATCCATGTAGCCACCCAGCTTCCCCATATTGCCAGAATTTTTAATGGGCATTATATAAGAATATGTGTACCGAGCTTTGTAAAACATAAAATTCCATTTAAATGAGCATGATGGTGGTTGTGATGATCATGATGATAGTTTGACCAACTCTGTAATAGGTTTTTGTTCCTTTACAATATCCTTTCACATTTTATTGTACTTGCTGCATGGGTTGGTCACCCTGGATAACAGCTACCTCCTCTCTTAGGACCAGAAACCCTTCATTTATTTATAATCTGTTTCTGTCATACAGATTCTTTGAAAAGCAGCCAGGAACAATTACTTGCTTTCTCTAATTCTGGATTTTCTGGAGAAACTGCCAGATGACCAGGTCCTCACCTTTAAGCTTTTTTTTAGCTCTATCTCAAATATTTATTTTTGACCTAGTTACCATGTCTGAATTTTTGATGAATACCCCATAAAGTAGAAGCTTTAATTCAATCCAGCCCCTTTGGATAAAATAAAAAAAAATCTGTGTGTGATTTGACAGAGAAGGATTTCATATGAAAACTAGTTTGATTTTGTCCATGTGGGACAATGCTTGCCCCAAACATCTGTAAGTTGAAAGATTTTCTGAGTCTTGGAGTAACTAAGTGACATACTCATTGTAAGAGAGATAGGAATTCCCTGAAGTAGGATTTGAATACAGGGCATTCCAAATATAGGCCCTGCACTCTATCCACTATGCCAATCTGACTTTATATCCTTAATATCTTTTTATCATCATACAACACATTGCATGAGCCACATGCCCTATAACTCTCGGCAGTTACTATACTTTGGTTAATTAATTTAACATTGGATTTATTTCATAAATGAATCCATAAACTTATTATTTGTATACATTTGGATCTATTCCCTTTGTAGAACCATTTTTTAATTATTTTAAGAGAATATTTGGTCTGGGTAAAAATTAATATGCATTTAGCAAAGCAAGTGTAGTTCATAGTAGTTTATTCGGTGTAAAATCATTTATGAAATGTATATTATTTTCCAAACAGTTTGCACTAATTTGGAAATTAATTGAATGTGACAATAAGTTTAAGAGTGTTGCTCATAAACACCTCCATTTTCAGCACTTCTACTGAAGGACAATTTCTCATTTATTTTGTTTAGAAATATAGGAAGATGCAGTTTCTGTCACTTAATTAAACTCATAACAAAAATAGGAAACATTACACCTGTTCAATTATTGATGATGATTATATAATGAACAGCAATATCAAACTAAGAATTAGATTATAAAGTTATTGAGATAATTAAATGGTGTAAATTAATCAATGTAATTAATCAATTGCTGAGTTCTTACAAGATGGGAATTTCAATGCATTTTACAAAATTAACATCTCAAATATTCTTTAGATAAGAAAGTGGAGTTGAACTTACAGTTCTAAAGTTCTGTCTTATATGGGCAAAACCAGATGAGTGAATCTAAGAAAGTACTGAAAGAGCTTTGGAACTGACATCCTCCGATCCAGGGTCTACATTTCACAGATGGGGAAACTGTTACAAAGAAATCATTAGCTCATTTAGGGAGATAAAGGTAGTAAGTGAGGGTGCTCAGCTCCTACCTCTCTCTAATATGACCTGTGGGGTTTTTTTTTGGGGGGTGAATTTTGGGAAGTTTCTAGGCTTGAGTTTCATCTTTTATAAAATAAGGGGAACCAGTTAAATTAGCTAATAGTTCTTCTCTCGTCTCCAAATGCCCAAATCCTATGATTTCCCAAGTGGTACTGCTGCATTGATGATCTTGGATTAGAATGTGTCTTCTTGGGTGTTTTGAAAAGCAACCATTACCATCTCTTACAAGTTTGTGATAGTGATCACTAATTAAGGCAGCAGGTGGAAATATAGCGATTGGTGGATCCAGGGACCTGGCTATATATGAAATATCACACTAGGGATTTTATAATGGAAGATGAAGAGGGCTAGGAAATGCTGAGGCTGTTATTCACATCTATAGTTTGGGTTCTGCAGCTTTCTCTCCATGGAATGAAAGATTTTGAAGTCCACTCCAGGTAAATTGACCAATGTGGGCAAAAGTCCATTTCTCCTTTATCTCTGTAAGGGGCTATTAGGATGAATTGATGCCATTCACAGGTAACCTCAAAGTTTACTCCTGGAAGTCTTGTGGTAGAGCAATAAGAGCCCTAGTTTGGGATTTAACGGTTCTAAACTCAACTGTCACTTCTCCCAATGCCTACTTGAATGCGATAAGGATCAAGCACTTAGTCTTTCCAGAACTCAGTTTCTTCCTTTGTAAACTGAATGGGACAAGCTATGTCTCCTCTAAGATCTTCCTTTCTACCTCAGTCAATAATCAAAATATCCCTAAATCCCTTCGTGTGTGCATGTGCTTGAGTGTGTATGTGTACACACACATATACATACAAAATCTAGTTTTTAAGGGAGTAAGAAAAGAGTGCAATAACTTGATTTTCCATACATTGGGATTTAAGAATGTAATTTGTACATGTATTTATATATAACACAATATGTAGGTGTGTATGTGTATATGTACAAATACGCATATATATTGACAGCCACACATCTAGCTCAATATAGCCACATGCAAATATACATATGCTTATACACTTACCTGCACACATAAGTGCATATGTGTATACTTACACACACACACACTCAAGAAACAATATCCTAAAATAAAAGTCATTTCAGCTTTTCCTTTCCTTTTTCTATCTTCCAAGGAAATAATGAGAATAAATATATCCTCATCATTTCCCACTTGGCTGCGCTCCTCTGGACTTTCATTCTGCACTCTGTATTTCATCAAGCTGTAAGATCACATCAGCCTTGGAAGTCACACCTCCTCAGTATGGCATGTTCCTGGCACTCTCTTGGAATGGAGAGAGTGGACAGTGGCAATCTCCTTCCAGATTCTCCATGTAAGAGGGTGCCCAGGGTAGCTTCTCCTTATTTTCCACCCTGCTGCATCCTCCTCCTCCTCACCACTTGTTTTTACAATATTTCTTTTCTCATCAGCTTATGAGTTCCTTCAGGGCAGGAGGTATCTTTCCCTTTTCTTTATCAGCCTAACAGATAGCACAGGACCTGATACAGAGCTTCAATAAATGTTTATTGATTGACTTACTAATTAGCACGAGCTACAAAGAAGAAGTAGAATATTGGTCACAGATAAACCCTTAATTCTGTGGTCAGAGGAACTGGGTTCCAAATTTGTCTCTCCCATTGACCCCTTGTGTGACCAGAGATACTGAAGCTTTCTGGACCTCAATTTCCCTCTTTAGGAAGAAGATAAGCTGCATGCTTGGATTAAATATGAGTAAGCACTTGCTATATTCCAGACACTGTGGTTCACAAGGACAATAAAATATACACCATCCTCACAATTCTTGCCGCAGGGATTCCATTCTATTGAATGAACATGCTTCTAATGAGGTGCCAGAGATAGGAGTCAGGGAACATAAGGTCACAGGGTGGTGCCAGTCCATTGGGCCATAGTCTGGCCTGCTGTGTCTTCATTCCTTTATATGCTCTTCTCCTGATCCTCTGAACAATTCTCACCATGCCCCAGCATCCTTTTCCATTTTTTGGTTCACTTTGCCCTGGTTTTCTCATCCTTTCCTCTGAATGTTCAGTTCCCCCTAAGGCCTATTTTTGGGAAAGTCTCCAGCCAAGTCTCATCTTCATTCCTTTCCAGGCTTCCATCCTGACTCTCAGGACTTTATATGTCCCTTTCCCCTTCATTCTCAGTTTCCAAATATAAGAACTGAGTCTTCAGAAACCATGTGCTTCATAAATCTCCATCCAAATCATATTTGCAGCTATAAAATATTCAACCATTGGGCATTTAGCTTTACCTTGAAGATCTCACATGAGAAGAGAGAGAACATCTCATCCTATGGCAGCTATGTCCATCTTGAGACAGTTTTAATTATTAGTAAATATTCCCTTCACCACTGACTGACATTGCTTAGAGCAAGCCTAGGACAGATAAGTGAACCTGTTTTAATGGGATACCTATGGATTTAGTTCTGTGTGAGGCATTGTGGGCAAATCCATGAAGAACTATATTGCTGGTGAATAATGAATTAAGAGCTAGAAATGTTTAGAGATACTCTAGTCTATCACTGCCTTTTTACAGACATAGAACTAAGAACCAAAGAGTTTACATGCCTTGCTCAAAATCACATAGGTAGGAAGCAGTAGATGGGAGGTTTAAAATAAAATCCTTTGTTTGCACATTTAGTGTTCTTCATACAGAAATGATTCTTAGTTATAAAAAGCTTATATTCTAGTGTAGCGAGAATAAGCTCTCAGGCATCATGGGATGAAAACTGAAGTACAACGGTCACATGCACTAGATGAATTACAAAGGAATACCATGTCAAAAATAAGGATCTCATTGATTGAAGTCTGTGGAGAAGAACCCTGGTAAATTTAGTAGCTACATACAGAAAAATGCATGAAGTATTGAGAAAGAAGGAAGGAAAGAGAAAAGGAAGGAAGGAAGTGAGAGAGGGAGGGAGGGAGGGAGGGAAAGAAAAAGGTGAGGGAGATAGGAAGAAAAAAAGAAAAAAGGGGAGGAATTGAGTAAGGAAAGAAAGATAAGGAAAGGTAATGTAATGTATGTTAAGGGAAGGGAAGATAAGGGGTATAATATAGGCAGCTATATTATCAGCTACATTCATCTACTGCTTTCCTTGGAAATGACACCATCAATCAACACTGAACCTTTATTAAAGTCTTATTATTTGCCAATTACTAGGAACATAAAGTTAAAGATTGAATAATCCCTGCCTTCAAAAAACTTTCAATCTGCCAAGGTAGATAACATGAAACATTTAAATATTCATGAAAATACATACACATATGAAAGTTAATGGTTGTAAGGCTCCACATTGAACCCTTTCAAAGCATCAATGGCTACATCCTGAATGAAAAGGGACATATTTGAACATAAACGTTTCTAACACCTTTTTTTTTCAACAGCAAAGGAGTGGAAATTTAGGGATGCTCATCAATTAGGGAATGGCTAAATAAGTTGTGGTATATGATTTTGATGGAATATGATTGTTCTATAAGAAATGATGAGCAGGATAACTTTTGCAAAACCTGGAAAGACTTACATGAACTGATACAAAGTGAAGTGAGCAGAATCAGGAGAATATTCAATATGGTAACAGCAATATTTTTTCATGAATCACTGAATGATCTATTTCTTCAGGGGCAGCTGCGTGTCTCACTGGATTGAGAGCCAGGCCTTGAGATGGGAGCTCCTAGGTTCAAATCTTATCTCAGATACATTCCTAGCTTTGTGACCCAGGGCAAGTCACTTAATCCCTAGTGCCTAGCCTTTACTGCTCTTCTGTCTTGATTCTAAGATGAAAGGTAAGGGTTTAAAAATAGTATCTAGTTCTTCTTAGCAATTCAATGATCAAAGAAAATCCCAGAGATTCAAAATGAAAAATACTATTCATTCCCATAAAAAGAAGTGATGGGATAATATGAACGCAGAACAAAACACATTATATTTTACTTTCTCCTTTTTGTTTAAATTTGATCTTTTATAAAAATGACTCATATGGAAAACTGTTTGACATGACTGCACATGTAAAAGCAATATCAAGTTGCTTATTATCTTAGGGATGGACAGTGAGAAGAAAGAGAATTTGGAACTCAAAATTAAAAAAAAAGGAATGTTAAAATTGTTTTCACATGTATTGGGGAAAATAAATAATTTTTTTTACAAAACCACTATGAAGTGATGCTTCAAATAAGTCTTCAAGAAATCAAGGGATTCTTTGAGGAAGAAACATAATATTTCAGTCATGATGAACAGGCAGTGCAGAGGAATGGAGAGAAAAGATGGGTTCATATTTGTGAATACTAGTCAGAAGGTTAGTTTAAAATAGAGGAGGAGGTAAAGTATAACAAGACTAGAAAGTTAGACTGTGAAAGTTGGAGAAGAATTTTAAAAGCCCAAAGAAAAGACATTCAGTTTGATCCTAAAGATAATCAAGTTTGGTTGGAAGATGGGAATAGAGCTTATGTTTTCACAATTGTACAGACAACTCCTAACAATGCACCACAACCACTTCTGGCCAATTTATGATCTTAGTGAATTACCTTGAGCTGTGAGAGGTTGAGGCTTAGGATCATACAGCCTGTTTGTGGCAAAGACCTATATGCCAGTCTTCCTGACTCTAAGGCTTGCTCTCCATATACTAGCCACATTGCTTCTATTTTGACTTGTAGTAGATTAAGAACAAAATGAAATATATATGTATGCATATATATTGTATGTATATGATAACCCTAATCCTAAAATAATTACTGCATAAATGAGTAACAAAACTGGACAGATAGGAAGTATGTCCATGTCTATGAGTGCTTGGAATTTGTAGCATATTATAATTTGATCCCACCCCAATAATCAAGAACCAAAACCCTTTAGAGAATTCAAAGAAATGGATCCATTGATAATCCATTTGTAGTATATAAAATCCTTCCTGTAATGCAGTTGAACATTTTCCAAAATAAAAAGCAAAACAAAAGAGTAAACCTAAAGAAGAAAGTAATGCCTAAATCGCAGCATCTAAATACATTAGGAACCAAATCCTTCTTACGTGGTAAGGCCATTTTTTAACCACAAATGATATATGGGGCTCAAAAGACATAACTAGGTTGAGCATTACAGGAACATCTGCAAAAGCAAATGTGAGCTCCATCCATCTCCATGTCAAAAGCCTGAGCAATACCTTTGCTGCCACATGCTCCAGTTAATAAAGATTCTATGAAAAAGGCATTACTCCTCAAAGAAACCCAAAATGGAGGAAGAGAGGAGGAGCATGTCCAAATCAGAATCTCTCAGAAACAAGGGGAAGGTATGGTTGATGTCTCTCAGTATTATAAGTAAGGGAAAAAAACAAATAAGCCTGTTCTTTTAGAGGATAAAACAACAACAACAACAACAAAACCAATGAGGTCCCATAAATGCTGAGAAGCCACGAGGAAAAGAGCCAGCTCTGGGGGAGGCCATTACCTTGAGCCTAGATCTTAGATTCAGATGGAAACCATATAAATAAATAAATAAATAAATAAATAAATAAATAGATAGATAGATAGATAGATAGATAGATAGATAGATAAATAAATAAACAAATAAATAAATAAATAAATACATAAATAAATAAATAAAGGGAATCCTATGTGAAACATGACATTGGGCCATTCTGCTAGATGGATAATTGATCATGCAGGCTCTTACATCCTTCAATATTTAGTAGCTGACAGCTCTGGGAACTTCCTTGAAACAGGCACTTCCAGCACAGAGCAATATAGAACTTTTGAGTTAGTTTCTGGACACGTACTATTGATGACACCACAAAGAAGCTTGAGAAATAGGTGAACTTTCAAGTTTAAGTCAAGGTTATTTCATCTGAGTAACAAATTGAAACCCATCAACCTTAAACATTATACTTTAGAAGTTAGAGAACGAGTCTTTATCTGGTATCTACCATGTGCCAGATCCTGTGCTCTGGACTTTTGATAAACATTCTCTCATTCAATCCTCATAGCAATCCTGTGAGGATGGGCTTATAATGATCCCAATTTTATAATTAAAAACAACAACAAACAAAAACAAAAACAGCCCAGCTGGCATTAAATGACTTTCCCAGGGTCACATAGCTCAAAAGTGTTGGAGGTCAAATTTGAACTCAGGACATCCTGATTCCAGGCCCATTGCTATGCCCAATGTAGCAACTCACTGGCTTAGACAAAACAAAACACAATTGGTTCATGTAGAATACTGAAAGCCTATGGTATATATATATTTTAATTTTTAAATTTGGAATATTTTTCCATGGTTACATGATTCATGATTCCCCCTTCCCACTCTTTCCACACCCCCTAAGCTGACAAGCAATTCCACTGGGTTATCCATGTATCATTGTTCAAAACTTATTTCCATGTTAGTCATATTTGCTTTAGAAGAAACTTTAACATCAAAACCCCAATCCTATCCCTATTGAACTACATGATTGATCATGTTTTTCTTCTGTGTTTCTGTTTCCCTATGGTATAGATTCTTAATAAGTGTGCAGGCCCCTTTCATTAGGCATATATATATATATATATATATATATATATACATAATGAGATGTTTCTACTGAAATATGTCATGCATACATATATCCACTTCATGTGTCCAAAATGCACAAGCCAACACATTACTCTATTAAATGTCTGGAAGCATAGTGGACATCAATTGATTTATGGCCTGGCTAAGTGAGTTTCATTCCATGAATGCTCAGGCTGTTGTTGCATTGTTTGGCATGGTTTTAAATGCTTCTATCCCTGGTACCCTTCACAATTCTGAGCACAGTTTTCCCTTTAAGTACTTGCTGAACTCTTTTTATTGTTGTTATTGTTGTTTGTTTGTTTGTTTGTTTTTAATATGAAGAATCAAGAGAAGTGTGAGAAGATGAATGTGATGCAGAGTGAAGTAAGCGGAACCCAAAGACCAGGATAATTAAGAGGAAAATGATGGCAAAAGTTAATGAACAGAACACTGATAACATTGGCCAACTTGGGTCCTTTCAGTCAGGCAGAGGAGCATCCTTCCCCCTCTTGGTAGAGTGGTAAAAGTGAACGTCCATGGAAAGTTTCCTTTTGGTAGTTTTTGTAAAATGGTTGTCAACCATTTTGCATCATTAGTTTGTCTCAGCCATATTTACTTTTTTAAAACAGAGACTGATTCAGTGGGTTGAGGGCACCACTGGAAATGGCCACAGCCTTCAAATATCATCAACAAAACTTTGTAATGAAAAGGTTTAGGTGCATTGTTATTCCACCTGCATGTGATAATTCCAAAGGGCGTGAGCCCTAAAAAGCACATGGACATTTTGTCTTCTTTCATGAGTCTTCCCTTGCCGCTTACTACAATCTACCTGCTTCTTTGCTCATAGGGCCTTGGGAACCCTCTGCCTGGTAGCTCACAGTTGGACTTGCTGCAGATGAAAAAAAAAAGAATTTGTATGTAGCATCATGACCGCATCCTCCATTGACGTGCCCTTATTTCCACAGCAATTTGGGGTGGTGCCCAAAGCCTCAGAATATTTTATAAATAACCCTCAAATCCCGCCTGTGACAGGACATTGGTGACAATTATTATTTTTTCCAAATTACAAAAACAAAACCAAGCCCCGGAGAGCCTACTTAGCCAATCAAGCTTGTATCAGGAATCTGCAGCATACGTGGGAGGTGAAACCAATGCCACTTACTTCCAGTTCAGTGCATTAACACAGACTAGTCTAGCTCTCTTAAAACAATTAGGTCCTCAGCATGCGATGGGATGCCCAGCTGCTGCTATACTTGTGAGCCCGGAAGTCAGGTAGTGTTTGGAATGGGGGAGCCCAGAGTTTGTGAGCCTAGAAGTCAATTAGGAAACAAATTTAAAACATTTTTTAAGTGAGGGGTTAAAAAAAAATAAAACAAAATGAAGATGTCTGACATCTGCCTAGAAAGTCACAGTAGCCATGAAGTAAGAGCTAGGGGCTAAAGCTCAGGCATCTAATTATCTAAGACTATTTCACACCCTCCTTTGCAGTTTTAAATCCTGGGGAAGAGAAGGCAAATGAGGTGTTTCTTGGGGAGAAGAATGTGGATGAGAATAGAAATGATAAATTAAAAAAAAGATTAAAAAGCAACACATCCAAGGAAAGGAAGATTCTGAGCCATTTAGTATAACAAGAGAACAAATCAAATGATGTTTATTGAGCTGAAAATGGTAAGGCTGCCATAGGCACATGGGCTTTATCTAAATCCTTGGAGGAAACTGAGTTTTTCAAGGTATTGGTACATCTTTGCCTTATTTTATGGGGAGTCTACATTTGGAAAAGATCTATGAAACACTTATTGGGAGTAGTTATTTGAGGAGATGGAAGATGTTTGATAAGATAGTGTCCCCCATGAACCTTCTGGTTTAATAGATCATATTGATTACTGACTTCCTCAGTATGGTGATTAACAACCCAAGGCATTGTCATTGTTAGATCAACAGCAAAATATAAGGAGGCCTAGCAAGTGGGGAGGAATGGCCTTGGAGTCAAAATTCCATCTCTAACACATGAAGACTTCATGACCTAAGTAGGATAGAGGAAGAAGGATAGTAAGTAAAGAATTTCTGCCTTTAGCAATTAGCATTGATTATGCTAATTAAATTATTTGAAATGCACAACTGGAGCTACTGAAGAGAACACAGTAAGTTGTACACTGCATGAATGCCAGGCAAGAGTGATTAAGAAAATTGTGTTCTGGGTAAAGATGAATAAGGAAGGATGTAGAAAAGGGAGGGGGAAAAGTAAAGAGAGGGGAGAGCAAGAGAGATAAAGAGGAAGGAAAGAAAGAATGAGTAAGGAAGGAAGGAACAGAGGGATGGATGAAAGGAGGGAAGGAAAAGAGGGAGGGAAAGATGGTGGGAAGGGAAAGGAGAAGAAAGGAAAAGAGAAAGAAAGATAAGAAAGGTACAGAAGGAAAGAGGCCATATTCTTCTTATTATTATTTCAAAACATTCAAAAAAATTACCAAATCCTTGGGTTAGTTTAATTATATCAAACCCAATAAAACAGTGTTAATTTAAAACCAAGTAAGAGAAGTGATGTGCAATTGTTAAAAGCACCCTGTTATCTCAGTACCTAAGATCCAAAGTTTAGTCATTGATGTTATTCCTTCCTCTCCAGTGGGGCAGATTCCAGTTCACCATTTTTTCACCTTGTTCAACTTGGCCATTTTTTGTTTCTTCCTCCTTCCCTCTGTCCTTCCCTCCTCTCCTTCTTCCCCTCCCCCTCTCCCTCATTTCCTTCTTTTCTTCCTTCCTTTTTTTTTTTTACTGTTTTCACATTAGTGGTCAATTCAGTATTCTGCAAAAAATTAGAAAAGATCTAATATGAATGAATGGTATGGATACTTTTTTATTTTTTCCTGGTAAGTCCAGTACCAGAGGACAAGAATAGAAACCTAGGCTATGTATAACAATAAAAATAATGACAACATAATGATGAAAACAATATCACCATAGGGAATACAACAATTTTCCTCTTGTTTTGGCAGGATACAGTAGAAGATGAATAGACAATTAAGTAAAATATCAAAAGTTAGAAAATTCATATAGAGGAATGAATTATAGATAGATGATAGATCGATCATCTGTCTGTCTGTCTATCTATCTATCTATCTATCTATCTATCTATCTATCTATCTATCTATCTACCTGTCTGTCCATCTATCTATCTATCTATCTATCTATCTATCTATCTATCTATCTATCTATCTATCTATTCCAATGATCATAACAATGTCATTGTGAAAACAAAAATCAAACTGGCAGAAATTACTGAAGAGATGTCCATCAATTGGGGTATGGTTAAACAAGTTGTTGTATATGATTATAATGGAATGCTAATGTGCAATAAGAAATGATGAACAAGGTGATCTCTCTATCACACACACACACACACACACACACACACACACACACACAACCAAACATTGGAAAGATAGAAAGTGATGCAAAGTGAAGTTAGTAGAAGCAATAGAATGTTATATATACCAACAGTCATAAAGTTTAATGATCAACTGTGAATGATTTAACTATTATCAGCAATGCCAAGTGACACACATCAAAACAGGGCACCCACTGTTATAGAAGGAATTGACTAAGCCTGAGTGTAGATTAAAGCATGCCATTCTTCACTTTATTTCCTCCATGAATTTTTATCTAATGTAAGTTCTATGTGTCTTCTTTTACAATAAGATGAATGAGAAAATATACTTGGTATAATAACACATCTTACCTATATTATAATACCTGCCATCTTACAAAGGAGAAGGGTGAAAGTAGGGAGAGAAAATAGATCACAAAATGTCTGAAGACAATTATTGAAATTTTTAATGACATGTAATCTGGAAAAAATGAACAAACATTTATCATGTAACTATCTTGGATCACTGTCAATGAAGCATTCCCTGATATAGGTCTAAGGACAAAAAACAACCAAGATTCAAAGACCTTCCTTTCTACTGGGCTCACATTCTATCTTATGTCTATATATGGAAATCACATGCTTGTTGCCCTCCTTGCAAAGGCCACCCAATTTATCCTTCCCATCAATGCTAGATAATACACTAATGAAATCCTTATATTGTGTTACTTTTATGTAGTGCAGGTCCTCATTACCTCTGAAAACATATCTGTTACCATTCTTCCTATGCAGTAATTATTGGTCCCTTGACTAGGCTAAGAATATTCTGGGTTAATTCTTATTTCTGATCCTGACTCACATTGTTTCCCTTGCCTGAAATGGCCTTTTATATCTCTCAAAATATATAAGCCCTACTTATACTTTCAGATTCATTTCAAGACCAACCTCCAACATCCTTTTCACCACATCATGCTGATCTCTGGTTGTATTGTCCTCCCATTTATCAAACTGTCATTCCCATATTTCAATAATTTATTAGATTATATTAAAATATCTAAATGCATGTATAATATACATATACACATATGATGTATATTTAACATGTTTGGGTCCTCTGTGTCATGTATTAACATAGTACTATTCCATTATGTTGTATACATATTTTTATGTTTACATAGATATTCTTAGGACAATAAATATAGAGTTAGAAGTATATCTGAGAGTCTATTTACTCCAAGCTCCTCATTAGGTATGAACAATGTGGGGCAGAGAGGTTAAATTACTTTTTCAGATTTATAGAAGTAATAAACATTTATGTTGGGATTTGAACCCAGATTCTCAGATTCTTCAGATATTTCCTGGCTATACTCATTTTAGACTTCATTGGTTGCTCTACCATGCCCCAATTAAATTCATCATAGAAAATTTTGTCTTGTAAACTACAACCAGCCTTTTATTCATACCTCATTAGTACCCTCTGTCCCACTGATTGGAAAGTGGAAACAAAAACCTCATTTACGCAGAGAGGACAACAGTTATATCTCTTTATTTCTCACAGGGCTACATTCATTTTGGCCTTTATTAACTTTACCATGCTTCTGCACAGGATCCCCCCCACCCCAGCTTTTCAGCTTTTAAGTGTGTGTTGTTCCTATTTAGATTTAAGCTCTTTGAGGCCAAGCATAGTCTTTCAATTTGGTATTTTTATCTCCAGCAATTATCACAGTGTCTGGTACATAGTAAATGTTTAATAAATATTTATTGGCTCCTGAAATATTTATTGATTCCCAAGCCAATGTCCTTTTCATTGTACAATATTGTTTTTTTTTTCTAAATTGCTTCATTAAATATATCTCTCTAAATGTGGTCAGCTTCTTGAGAGTAGGATCAAGGATTCTTATCTGACTCAGATTCTCTTTTCATGAGGTCAAATAAATTGTTCTTTAGCCATTTTTACCTCAAGGTCTTCTTTTAATGTTTATTTTAAAGTGTTATTTGTAACCTTAAAATAAGCATTTAAAGACCCTGGTTGACAACATTGCTGTTCAGCCACGTATGACTTTGTGACTCAATTTGGGCTTCTCTTTGCAAAAATACTGGATAGTTTACCAAGCCCCTCTCCAGCTCATTTTACAGATGAGGAACTGAGGCAAAAAGAGTTAAGAGACTTATCATGGTTCACAAGCTAGTAAGTTTCTGAGAGCACATTTGAACTCATGAAGTTGAATCTTTCTAATTCTAAACCTAGTCCTCAGTCCATCTCAATATGTCTGGTTTATAAGAGTGAACACCCCAAAAAGTACTATTTATTAAATTAATAATGTTTTAAGGGGATTATTTTTCTATACTTTTCTAAAAACATTTATTATTTATTTAGAATAAGTTTTAAAAAATGAGTTCAAAACCTTTCCCTTTTCCTACTCCTTCATGCCTTTCCTCTGTCCATTGAGAAGGCAAATAAATATATTTTCAAATTATCTAATTTCTAAAAAGAAAGAAAAATAAAGAGAAATTAATGTTTCAATCTCTACTCAGTTTGTAGCTAAATATTTTCTAGTTGATTATCATTACAATATTTGTCATTGTGAAGAATGTTCTCCTGAATCTGCTCATTTCACTTTGCATCTTTTCATGTCTTCCAAGATTTACCTGAAACCATCCTGTTCATTATTTCTTATAGAGAAATAGTTTTCCATCAGAATCATATTCTAGAATTTGTTCAATCATTATCATATTGATGGGAATACCCTAAAAATGTCAATTTTTCCAACACCACCAAATATTTATGTATACATATTTATATGTATATTATTACATATATTATGATAGAAATGTTTATATGCAAATATGTCCTTTTTCTTTGTTCTCTTGGGGATAAAAACATAGCACTTCTATTGCTGGGATAAAGGATAGAGAGTTTTATAGTCCTTGTGATATAATTCGAAATTGTTTTCAGAATGATTGAACTGGTTCACACTTACAGAAATAGTGAATTTGTGTCCATATTTTTCCACAGTCTGTCTTGCTCCTGACCAATGCTTTCTTTTATATACCCTTCCCATAACAACTCTCCACCCCAACCCTTTCTCTATTTTCTTTCCCCTCATTTTTATCTGTTGGGCAAAATAGATTTTTATGCCTAGTCCTAAATGTGTATGTGTACTTTCCTCTTTGAACCAATTCAGCTCAAAGTGAGGTTTAAGCATTACTTTTCATCCCCCCTATAATTTTTCCTTCAAATGTAAATCTTTCTTTTTATGAGCTTCTTTTATGTGAGATAATTTCTCCCATTCTTCTTCTCCCTTCCCTCTTCTTTTAGTGCCTTTCCCTGCCCACATCAGTTTTTTGACATTCTTCCCAATTCTTTGACTCACACCTATGCCTTCTGTCAGTGTAGACTCCTATCTGCCATAAAAATAACAAGATTCTTCAGAGTTAACTGTATCATCTTCCCAAATTGAAATGTAAACTGCTTATCCATAAGTCCCTTCATGGTTTCTTTTTAATATTAATCTTTTTACATTTTCCTTGAGTTTTATATTCAATATTAAATTTTCTTTTTTATTTCTGGTCTTTTCATTAGCAATATGTGAATGTCCTCTTATTTCATTAATGTTTTTCTTCTATAGGCTTATACTTGTTCTTGCTAGGTAGTTATTCTTGGTTATAATTCTAGCTCCTTTGTCTTTTGGAATATGTTATTCTAAGCCACCACTTCTTTAACCTTGAAGCTAGTAAATCTTTTGTGGTCTTGATTATTGCTCTACATATTGTGAATGTTGTTTTTTTTTTTCCTGGTTGCTTACAATAATTTCCCCTTGAGTATAGAGAGCTTTGGATTTTGACCCTAATGTTCCTTGAAGTTAAAAGTTTTGTATCTCTTTGAGGGTATTGTCAAAGAATTCTTTTAAGTCCTATTTTATAATTGGATTCTAAGACATTAGGGCAGTTTTCCTCAAAAATTTCATAAATCTGTTTGTCTAGGATATTTATTGTTGTTGTTCCTGGCTTTTAGGAAGCCTAATAACTTTTAAATTATCTCTACTTCATGAATTCTTCATATCAGTAATCTCTCCATTGAGATACTTCACTTTATTTTTTCATTCTTTTGACTGGCTTTTATTGTTTCTGGATGTCTCATAAAAGCATTAGCTTCCACTTGCCTAGTTCTAATTTTTACAGTTTTATTTTCCTTGTTGATCTTTTATACTTCCCTCTCCCATTTCTCCAATTCTAGTTTTTCAGTGTATTTTTTTTCAATATGTTTGTGCCTCTTTAACACTAGTGTTAATTATCATAATTTTCTTGGAACACATTTATTTTCCTATATTTTCTTCTCTCCATATCTGTCTGTTTGCTGTCTCTCTCCCCCCTCCCCTTTCTCTGCCTTCTTCCTTCCATCCCAGTGATTCTTTTGGCACAAATATCCAATTAGCAGTTTTATTTGAGCATTCGCTTGTAGATGTTTTCATAAGATTTTTTTTCTGAGTTTGTGTCTTGGGATTCTCTGCCAAAATACTAGCTTTTTAAAGACACAATCTTTTGTTTTTGATGTTGTTTGTTTGTCTGTTTTCAGCCTACTTTTAACTTTAATTTTGTCATAGTAAGGCTCTGATACCTTAGGACTGGGAAGATATTATCCCATGCTTTAGAATTATTTTTTGTGCTATTACTTCCAGAGCTAGTTCTAAGGCTCTGGATGTTTTTCAGTGTTTGTGATGTGGTGTGATCCACAGGAAGATGTATTCACTGCTATTCTGATTTACACAATAGGCTTCACCCAGGAAGGGCTCCTATTTTCCCATAGCCACCCAAGAACTGTGGCCCAGAACTACATAAGGAGCAATGCAACAGGGTCCTTTCCCCAATTCGAGCTCAGAGTCCCCTATCATTCATTTCTACCCCATTAGTGTCTCTGTACAGAGACGTCATGAAACTATTGCTGTTGTTGCTGCTACTATTCCTGCTGCTGTGCTGTTGCTACTGCTATTGCTGTCATCTCAGTCACCTCCAAATTTCTTTTCTCATTTTTCTAGGCTGTGCTTTGCTGAATAAAATTCAGTCCATACCTCATCCTGGTTTCACATACCTCCTCTTCTGATTTCCCAAATTTTCTTAGCATGGAAAAAAAAATGTCTTGCCCCTCTTTCAATGTCTCTCTTATTTCAGAATTAAATTTGAAGCATTATTTTAAAGTTGTTCGTAGGGGAATGTTGAGAAAATCCAACTGGGTGCTTTATCACACCACCTTTAATTTACTCATTTCTTAATGAATTCCAAAGTGAAGGCAATTTCATACCTTCCAAGGCAGCCCATTTCAATTCTAATTGTAAGGCAAAAATCTTTACAACTAGATGAGAAAGTATTATTCTTCCTGTTTTAGTTGAGGAAATAGTTCCTGACCAAATGAAATTTTAATCCTATATGGTCATATAAAAGGTTTATAGCAAAAGAGGCTTATTATACTGATACAGCTGTTTGCCATATTGGAAATTCACATGGATGCCAAAAGCAGTCCAAATTTGAAGCTTACTTGGAGGACTAATGAAAATGAAGTTAGCCACATAAACATGGGCTTAAAATAACACAGATTTGCATCCCTCATTATAAAATTTACTAATTCCCCTTGATCAAACTTACACATTTTAAAAACAATATTTGTTTTAGAAGTCCAGATAAGCCACAAATGGGTTCCCCACCTGCTCTATTATATTTTTGAGACCTCATTCTGATCCATACTTGTGTTTCTGAACACTTCTTCATTGGGCCCTTTAGTTTTCTCATACTTTGTATCCCTTTCTCCAGTAACTGAGTCTCATATGATAAAACCCAATTGTTCTCCTTGACTACTCATAAACTTTATTGCCCTAGACATTTTAACATCAGCAGAACTATGTTGACAAATAAGTGAGATTTCAACCCATGACATAGAGGATTGTCAGTGATAATACAGCTTCTTCTATTGTATAGATCTGGGGGGAAGAATATAGAACAACACATCAGAATCCAGATCTCCAAGCTCCTAGGTTAATGAACTTTCCAGTAAACAATGAGAACTCAGAGCATGGCTTAGTTTTCTCTTTATTTCTTTGGGACAGTCACTGCTGCCCCCTAGGAAATAAATATTTTAATAAAATACATGTTAATGCTGAGAGAAACTTCTACATTTCAAAATAATCCCCACAATAGAATTTTCCATGAGAGGAAATGTGGAAGCATATATGATTTTGTATCCATTTTGAGAATATCTCATAAACTTGTCCACTCTGAACTACAAGTATTCTGAAGTGCCTGAGGCTTTCAGGAACTATAGAGATGTAAGGATTAGTGGCATTATTGCCTTATTCAGAGAACCATCCACTTAAAGAATATGAAAATAAAAAAGCATTTTATTGACATCTAGTTATTTCTAAACAATAATTTATTTTCTGAATACTTTAAATGTAAAAAATTATTATTTCTTTGAAACATTCTAATTTGAAGGTCCTATCATCTATTCCATCTCTGGATACTTCTCTCAGGCAGCCTCCATAGAAGTCCAGTTCAAGTCTGCTTCTTTGCAATGTTAATTCATAATGTGGATGATGAACACCCTATTTAGTATACCAAAGCTGAGTTAAACCCTCCTCAACAACTGCATTTAAAAAAAGGGGCATCATGTAGCAATATCCTGGTCATCCTGATGACACGAGGGGGGCTGTGTTAAAAAGCTTGGCCACTGAACCCCAAATTACACCCTATTCATTAGACTTTAAAAGACATAAATGCAGTAGTATAGTTCTCTCTGTCTCTTTCTCTCTCTCCCTTCTTCAATCCATTACTCCCCTCCTCTTCTGTACATATTTTATTCTGATAGTCATATTAAAGATTTTTGTCAATGCATACCTATTGCAACTAATAAACTGTTTCCCATAATGGAAATATTCATGGCAGCTAGAAGCAGTCCAAATCTGTATTCATATTCATGTATACATACACTGACTTTTCAATTGTCATGAAGGAAATTTACTTTTATTTCTCATAAAGATTAATATCTTTATTTCAGAAGGACAGATACTAAAATGATCCCAGTGACCTTGACATACATGACATAAGGCCATCACAAAAGGGATCAGTGTATATAAAGTCCTACGGACTAAACTTATTAAAATGATAGTCTCGTTCTGTAGTTTGACCAAATATGTTACTGAGAGCTTATATATCAATATCGTGATCATAGTCCAAATTCAAAGAGAGATCAGGGGAAGGAAATTGGTGAATTACAAAGAATTCAGTAAAAGAAGCCTTAATGGCAGGAAATGAACTAAGATTACAATGGGAGGTTTGGGGGAAATGGAGTGTATTGTATATGTGTCTCCATTTTGAGAAGTATATTTCCTATAATTATCTTTGCATGAAGCAAATTATAAAACAAGACACATTAATGACAAGGCTTTAGACAGTTGTTGGTATAGTGCAGAGTAACTATTTATACTTTACCTGGTTATATTACCTACCTGAAAAAATTCACTCTACTCTTTAAAATAGTTCCTTTGCAAACATTTGGTTGGTCTGATCACAATGGCACTGTCATCAGTTCTGTTATGTATCCAAAGAAAACAAAAGGACATGGCAACATCTGATGTGATCCCAAGTTGATGGAAGAATGAATTGGACCTTTAAGAACTCCATTATTTCCCTAATACTTGCACAGGGAGAGCTGAAAGGGAACTTTATTCATAGACATACACAATTGTTGACCTACATCAGATCTAGACAAGTGGATATATTTTCCTACAGTTAAGGTTTAATCATAAAATGTACTACATATTAATGGAATAAACCAGGTAGTAGCGAAATTATTTGATGATTTTATTAAACATCAAAAGGCAATATTTCCAAACTGTATTGTATTTATTTCTTCTAAATTGATTATATTTATGTTATATATATGTATATATGTGTATATGTGTGTGTGTGTGTGTGTACCTTCAGAGAGAACTATATTTTATGATGAATGTTTTTAAAAGGAAAAAAGGAGAAATTAATTGAATCACAAATACATATATATGTATACATGCATATGGATATATTGATGTATCTTGTAAGGGGGAAATGGGGTTTCTACATCAGTCTTTATATTTATCTATCTATCCATCCATCTCTCCATCCATCTGCCCATCCATCTATCTATCTATCTATTATCTATCTATCTCATATGAGGGTAGTGAGGTGGTACAGTATAAAAATTAAATTATATCTCTAATAATTCAATTATTATATTTTATGAGATTTGTTAAGGATTATTAGAAATCATGGAATGAAGAGGATACAAAACAAAACCCATATGCCCATGACTGGTTAGCCATTTTTCAAATTTTTCCCACCTCCCCACCATCACTGTTCTTACTACATCATGCAAGAAGAGAGCACATTGTAGACATTACTGTCAGTTACATACCAATAACGTGATCTCACCAATGTGGAGATGTAGGAGAGATTATAGGCAATTCTGGGAAATATCAAAGACTTCTGGGGAATGAAGTCTAAGGTTACAAATCTCCATTTATACATTCCCCAGAGACCTGAGGAAGACTAGTCCCTCCGGTGGGTCTTGTAAACATCCTAGCTGTGAAATTACAATAATTTGAGGATAAGAGGAAAAGAGAACAAAATCAATGATTGATAGGCACATTAACAAAAAGCTAGTTAGGGGGCAATCCCCTTTGATATAAGAGTAATCTTACAAAACTAAATGCTTTCAACCCCACACAGTTCAAATCACCACATCCCAAATTTCACTCTGGAACTTCTGGTGCAGGATGTTGTCTGTGAAGGCATCTTTATCGTGCCTTCTCCAAACAGTTCACTTTCTGGATTCAGAGAGGTATCATGTTTCTTAACCTAAAATTACTCTCAAAAGAAATTTAAACTTTGCAATTTAAAATAATAATGATTATACATCCCCCCAAAGAGGATTATTGAAAATCACAGGGATCACTTAGGGATGAATAGTTGACTTATGAGGTATATGCATCAATTGGCAAGAGAAATAAAAATATTTTTAAAATCCAAATTAAAAAAATAATTTCTGGATGAAATATAGACTATCAAAGTCTTATGTGTAACAATTCCAAATAAAGGAAAAAAAAAACAAATCTATAACAGGTCCCTGAATTAGGGCCCAATTAAAATGATTTAAGCAATTAAGTATTTACCCAATCAGTAGCCAGGAGTCCAGAAAGTTACCATGTTATGAAAGATAGAATAGGGAATAGATTTTTAGGAGATATTTAGGAACCCAATTTGAGATACTTGGTAAAATGTGGGACAAGGAAGACCTGCCTTTGACATGTGTTAAATAGCTACAACCTCAAACCCCAAACAAGTTCAAATACTCCTGTCATGGCTCAAAAATTTTCATCAATCCCATCAGGATTCATTAGACTCCTTGACCTTAGGCTCCATTGGCACTATATAGTTTAGTTTTATGCTTCCTTGGCACTGGCAATGGATCTTTTTGTATTCTCTTGTCCTAGAATTAGACAAGATAATTAAGCAAAGTCCCATAATTATTTTAAACAATCAGTGGCATCATTTTTTAATAGTCCCAAGCTTTTTGTTTATGCATTGACATTATAGCAAATGTATTTTAAACTTATATTACTGCAAAATCAAAAAAAAGTTAAAGAAAATCTCAATTTTGGTGACATGTGCTTTAAATACAAAAAGGAGAGAAAATTAAAAAAAACAGAAATAGTATATTGCACATGCAAAAAAATAATAACAATTTATATATATATAGCTTGTAATCATTGCCACACTGTATCAGCTAATTAAAGGAATAATACAAAGGTTTCTCACCAAAAATGAGATCTATTTCCTCTTTAAACCTGGCCATGATCCACTGTGAGTGCAAAGCAAATGCTTTTCACAAAGTAATAGTTTTTTTTTTAATAAAGAACAGTAGTACAGCATGTAATGCAAACTCAAAAAGTATCAAAATCCCCAGTTATAAGAGCCCATTTAATGACAATAGCAAACAAACCCTCTATCATATTTTAAATGAACCTGATGTATGACATTTAAAGAAAAAAAAACCTTAGAAGCTAATGGATACTTGTCACAAGTTTTCAGGTATAGCAATGTTTCAACCTTGGCTGAGATATTTTAAAAAAGACTATTACTCCTGTCATTACAAAAATGTGGCAGAGAAGTCTAGAAAAGACCAAACCTCTGTACTGTTGATGTTGAGTCTAAAAATGTCACCTAGAAGCTAGAAATCATCCTGGAGAAAGGGTAAAGTAAGCTGAGGAGTTATAAATGAGAGAAGCTCCTCTTTTGAGAGTCATCCAGTAGTACCATGCCCTGGGATCAACTTCCCAGATCCTTTGGTATGAGACTGTAATGTCCTATCAAGTGGTGGGGATTATAATTGTACTTCACTTCAGCTTCTAAAATGGACCTTACCTTCTGTTAGAGGCAGACAAAATGATCAGTTGTTGAAAAAAATCTAAAATTCATGTTTGAAGACTACTTAAAATCAATTTGAGATATTTAGCTCATTAAATTTTCCAAAGGTTGTTATACAATTGTAACCAGTTTTGATAAAGTCCATCCATCCTCTATGTGACAATTTACAAAGCTAAAATACAAAAAAAGTTTTTATATGGGCTTATTCAATAATATTTGCTCAGTATATTTATAGAGGAAAAGCAACAGAATATAACAGTAGTTAAAACCCAGTACATTAAAATGATTTAGTGTAGCAGGATAGTATTGAATAAATTAATACATGAACTTAAAACCAACAAAATTAAGTATTAAACAAAACAATCAGCAAAATACAAAAAAGATACAGAGGCTTTTATAAAACATTGGAGTCTGAAAAGTCTTAAAAATATTACCTCCATACTCTTTTAAAGTTCAGTTTTTTATCCATTGAGATTCCTTTTGTCAGCACTGTGGAACCTCCCATGTCGAGTGGGAATATGGGTTTTAGGAATCCCAAATTGGGCAGGCCCAAATGGCAAAGAGTTGCAGGGAGATGAATTTCTCCCCTGAATCTCAGGCAAGATAAGTAAAAGGATCAGTGCACTCATAGAAAGAAAAAAAAAACATCCTAAAGCTGGAAGCTGTTTGAAATAGGCAATGCACTGCTCTCTCATAGAATATGTGTTGTTTGTAATTAACTTCCTGTTTTGAAGAGTCTCTTTCTTCTCCTTGTCCCCCCTTCTGGGGTCCTTCTCCATGTGGAGGCTAATTGTTGCCTAAGGAAAGAACACTCCAGTTTTTACCAATTTGTTTGTGATTCTGAAGACACAGTGGCAGCTACCAGCAGTCTGGGACCTGGGGCTGGGCCTGGGGTTGGGCCTGGGGTTAGATGAGCAATCTGGGTCAGAGGCCAGAGATCAGGAGTAGAATTGCTGAGGCCTGAGGCTGGGGCTGAGACTGGGGCTGGGGTTCTGGCCAGGGCTGTGTGAGTGATCTGGGTCAAGAAGATCATGAGAGGATGGTTGGAGGCAGGAGCAGGCAACAGGAACAAGCTGAATCAGGAGAAGGGGCTTTGCAAGGGTGGGTGAGTGGGTGGGGTGAGCAAAAAGCCTTGACAGGAGACGTGGCTGAAAAAAATTATCTAGGCTATCTTAAAAAAAAATTGAGAAGTTCTCATCCAACTTGTGGTTGCCAGAAACTGTAAAATTTAAATTATATATCTAATAATGAAATTAATATGTTTTATGAGATTTATTAAGAATGATTAGAATATAAGGAATAAGGAGGATACAAAATAAAACCCATGTGGCCATGACTGGTTAGCCATTTTTTAAACTTTCTCCACCTTACCACCATCACTCTTCATGCCACATCAAGAAGAAGAGAGCATGTGGGAGGCTTTACTGCCAGTTAAATACCAATAATGTCATCTAACCAATGTGGAGACATGGAAGAGATTATGGGGAATTCTGGGAAATACCAAGGACTTCTGGGGAATGAAGTCTAAAGTTCAAAATTTCGATTTATACAATAGTGAATAGATCTGGGCCTGAAGTCAGAAAAATTCATCTTCTTGAGTTCAAATTGGGCCTCAGGAACGTAATTGATGTCTAACCTTGGCTAAGTCACTTAACTGTACTTCCTTCAGTTTCCTCATTGGTAAAATGATCTGGAGATGGAAAAGACAAACCACTCTAGTGTCTTTCCCAAGAAAATCCCCGAAAGAATCTGATACAACTGAATTTGGACCTCGTCATCTTTTCTTCCTTTCCCAGAAATCTCATTTCCCTGAAAAACTGAATTTGACTAGTACTCCCATCTTATCAGCACCTTCTGTATCTCTGATTGGATCAGCTGTCTGGAGAGAAAGGGTTATGGGCACCAGGGGAAAAGAAAGAGGCCTCCACAAATTTCTCTGCAGTGACTACCTGACTACCTGCTATGTGGCTTTTGACTACATCATGACCCCATACTTGCTTCTTTTTTCTTTCTTTCTCTTCAGTTTCCTTTTGGTTTTGTTTTTCCTCATTAAATTGTAACTTCCTTAAGGACAAGACCTTCTTTTTTTCTGTCACTGTCACAGAGTTTAGCAGTGTCTGGAACATAATAGCCACTTCATAAGTATTTACCATCTTCCACCCCATGGCCACCTCTTTTCTCCTTCCCATTTACTGAATTTTAAGGAGCCATTTGAGAGCCATTTAAGGAGCTATTTTCCACAGTTGTATACAATACACATTATTAGATTTTTAGGGAGATACTATATAGAATGCTCTACAGAGTATCTTTCAGTCCTTTTATTTGTTATTTTTGATAGGCTTGTCTTCCTCTGTCCCTGTTTCTTCTCTATTTCCCTGCCCTCAAATAAAATGCTATCTTCAAATTTCAGTTCAAATGCTATTTCCTCCAATGAATTTTGACCTCTTCTGATTCTATCCTTCTCTCTCACATTCCTTTGAAGTGATTGTTCCTGCCTCTAATTTCTTCTTCCCTTGGAAGTTCAAAGCCTTTTCTACCTACTTTCATATTATATTTATTTATGAAAAATTCTCATGTCCCTTACTAGAGAAAATTATATACTCAAATAGGCCCCTTGAGGACAGGGACTTTTTCTTATTAATCTTGGAATGTATCAAATTGAATGCAAATTATCCAACAACTTGTGGGATCTTGATTTTTTAAATATTTTATGAATAAATTAATGAACTCACTTCATGGATAGCAAATTAATTTGAAGATTTGATCCATTTATCTTGAAAAATCAGTCCCCAGTGACTGCCTGATAGTCAAGGTCAATGGAACTCCATAAATCATCCTGAACAAATTTTACTGGGTGCTAGGCAACCAAGCAGAGTTTTCTAGCAGCAATAGGTCATTGCTACTCAATGTCCATTGGAAAAACTTTCTGAAAATGTGAACTCCGTCATCTTGCTTCAACGTCTTACTGATGAATCCTTTTCATAGTATCATAGTAAGAGCCTTGTCTTTGGAGGTCAATCCCACCTCTAATGCTTGATGCCTTTGTGAATGCGCCTTAGCTATGTTAGTGCCTTGGCGCTCCCTTTCCTTAAGTATATGGGGAAGAAGTTGCAATAAATGGCAGCCTCCATTCCCTCTCAGACTCAATGATTCTAGAGTTTATTAAAATATGTCATCAAGGACAGAGATGATCAGAAAAGGATAGTAATCATAATAATTAGAACTAGCATTGCTCTTTAAGGTTAGCTAAAGGCCTTCTATATATATGATATAATTTGATTCAACCTATGACAGAAAAGTATTATTATTATTATTATTATCTCATTTTACTTATTAGAAAACTGAGGCAAAGAGTAGTTAAGTGAGTTATCTGGAGTCACACAGCTAGTAAATATTCTAGGCAGGATTTCAGTTTGAGTCTTTCTGATTGTAGGTCAAGTTCTCCATCTACACAACCAAGTCACTATTTCCAGGATATGAATAGGGCTAGAAATATGAGCAGGATACAATAGATGTACTGAATTGGTAATTTGTGAAATATTACTAGAAGGTCACAGAAACTTCCAATGCATTCAGCAGTTACTTTATGAAGGATTTTCAAAGTAGCATTGGCCAGACTACCACAGCCCAAGAGGCTGTGTTATGGGTTCCAATGTGCACTGCTTCAGAGTGTACTCATACAAATGGAATGATAGAAGGGGAAGACCTCAGCATTGGAGTCAGAGGAACTACTTTGAAATCCCTCCGCATATCCCCTGTAACAGTGTGACCTTAGATTAATCGGTGAGACTCCATAAGCTTCTATTTCCTCAACTAATGAATGAAGAAATTTGAATTGGACAGTTCCTGGAGTCCTGTACAACTCTAGGCTTGTGGTGCTATAGCATCACAACCCAAACAAAGCAGGATTGAAATGCACCAGGAAAAGAATTGTTTCATTCTGCAATTGTTCAGTTCTGACATGGATGGCTATGCCCTTACTTATGCAGTATCTATAAACTAATTGATTTGGGAAAGTAATTTCTTAAGTATTGATGTCATTAAGTTTGTGTAGACATAAGCAGCTATTCAAATTTAACTAAGGAAATGACATAATTAAGATGTGACAAAGGTTTGATTATTTCTTCCTTGTGTTTAGAAAGCTTTCTTTTAATTGTATTGAAATATTAGCAGTCTGTATCTCTTTTTTTTTGACATCTCCATCTGATTCCAGAGATTGCTACTGAAACTCCAAGGCACTGTCATATCAATTGGCTGAAACTAAAGGGACAGGTGTCAATCATCTCTAAATGGTTTCTTGTTTTTTAAGAGCAAATGAGACAGATTTCTTGATGCCCAGCAGTCTGAATTTACAGATAATAAGGGTATTTTCTACAGGGGTTATCAAGTGTTTGATCAGCCCAGTCCCTCAACATGTATACACAGACAGAATTTGGTAGACATGTAGATGGACAAGTGGCATCTCTCTCTTTGAACTCCTTCCTTGTTCAGGTATTCCTAAAGCAGCTATGAGATTGTTAATATGGGGGAGAGGGGCAAATTTCCACATGACTTTGATGACTTTGATCTGCTGATCATTACAATAGAATTCTGCTGTCATCAAAGGAATGTTTGCTTTAAATATATACATACATATATATATATATACTCATTTCTTTATATATATTTAATTTCTTATGCTGACTGGTGATTTAGCAAAAAAAAATGGGGAAAGTTGTGATGTGAAGGGATACCTGTATATCTCTAAACCTTCTCTTCCCAGCAAACTATGATTATAACAAAATAAAAGAAAGAGAAATAAAGGAAACCAAAGCAATCCTAGGGGGAGGCAGGGTGGGACTTACCAACACATTAAATGGATGTTCTAACAATTGCACTCTTCAACATTTATAGCTTCATAACTCTGCATAGAAGAGAGAGAATCTCATCTCTTCTGTAGGAACAAGTTTACTTTCCTTATTGTATTTGAAGAATACAATAGTGAACTGTCACTCTTTGCCAATGATAAGAAGGTATAATTAGAGAATCAACTAAAATGTGGTTGAAATGACTTAAAACTTCTTTGGCAAAGCTACAAGATATGAAATAAACCCACAAATCATCAGCATTTCCGAATATTATGAACAAAGCCAATTAGGAAGAGGTATAAAGAGAAATTCCCTTTAAAATAACTGCAGACAAAATAAAAATTATTGTGAGCCAACCTCTGAAGACAAAACCATATTTATTCAGTGTTATATTAGTGAAACTACCAAAATTATTATTTACTGAGTTATGAAAAATAATGAAATTCATCTGAAAAAACAAAAGGTCATGATTATCAAGAAAATCAATGAAAAAATGTGAAGGAAGGCCTTTCTAGATCTCAAAACAGTTAAAAAAGTAATAATCATCAAAATAATCTGGTCTTGGCTAAAAAGAGTGGTAGCTATGTAGAAGAGATTAAATTCACAACAAGTAGTAGTAAATGACCAAAGTAATCGGGTTGATAGAGCCAAGGATCCAAGCTTTGTGGATAAGAAGTCACTATATGACAAAAATTGATGGAAAAACTAGAAAGCAATTTACCAGAAAAAAACAGGCATAGATCACATCTCACATTATATATCAACATAAAGTGAAAATGGGTACATGATACAGACATAAAGGATGCTTGTTGTTGTTGTTCAATCATATCTGCCTCTTCATGACACTAGATGGGGTTTTCTTGGCAAGGATAATGAAACAAACAGCTTGACATTCCTTTCTCCAGCTCATTTGACAGTTGAAGAAACTGAGACAAATAGGGTTAAGGGATTTGCCTAGAGTCACACTGTGTGTCTGAAGCTAGATTTGAACTCAGGAAGATGAGTCTTCTTGACATATAATAATCTAAGCTAATTCTGAAAGATCTATGATGAAAAATGCAATCCCCTCCAGAGAAAGGAGTGATAGCAGTTAAATGGAGATTACAACCTACTTTTTAAATTTATTTATTGATATATGACTAATATGGAAATACATTTTGCATGGCTTTAAATGCATAATCTGTGCCAAATCCCTTGCTTTTTTAAGTAGTAAAGAAGGGAGGTAGAAGGGGAATTTAGAACTAAACTTTTAAAGTATTAATTTTTACATGTATTTGAGAAGATAAAATCAGGCAAAATATTTAAAATGTAATCTGTACATATATATATGGTCAGTTAGAATTTTAGTGGTTTATGTGTATCAATATATAATTACTATTTATATAGTACCTACTGGGTGTCAAATATAATACTTTATACTCATTATCTCATTTGATCCCTACATAAACATAATATGTAAGTACTATCTCCATTTCATAGATGAGAAAATTGAGGTAAACAGAGGTTATGTGACTTTCCCAGGGTCATATAGTTAGCAAGTAACAGAGACCAGATTTAAACTGAGGACCTGTTTCATACTTTAGGCCCAGTGATTTATATTCTATCCCTTGCATACCACCTAGGTTAGCTATATCTCTCTCTCCCTCCTTTCATATACATAAATAGATACGTGTATATATACATACACATGCATTTGTATATGTGTATAAATGTACATGCACATATACACCCAAGCTCACACATGCACACACAGACCTGCACTTGTATATTTTTATTTTCAAAAATATCTTTGTTACTTTCCCTGTGCAGTCATTCCTTAAAACAAAAACTTTTTTTCAATTCAGAAAGAAAATAAAAGTATTTCTAAAAACAGATCCACAGATGCATGCAATCTAACAGTGTATTCCACATCCCACATCCTGCCCATTCTACCATAACAAAGGAATCAGAGAGGTATATTTCCTCCTCTTTTCCCTAAGGCCTAGGATAGCTCAGTTCCCTTATTTTTCAATCAGTTAACAGTTGTCTAGGAACGGGCTCCTCATTGAAGGGTTTTCTTTTCAGGCACACAAATCTTTGCAGATAAATTCTAAATTTCATTTGTAAGAAGTGCTTGAGAGCAGCTACCAATTTTGCCCTCTTGGGACTTTGCTTGTCACCTGTGGAAAGCTAATTCTGATAAAGTGGCCCCACAATGACTTCCATTAGCCCCTTTGGAATTTCCATTCTTCAGGCTTCAGTAGCACCTTCCTTGTCTCCGGCAACTGAGTGTTGTGGATTTTACCCTTGGGAACTTCCTGAGACAGAACCCGTGAAGACGACATGCTCAGGACAGAAACACTGAGTGCTGGCAGTTCAGGGACAGGACTCTTGGAGGCAGATCAAGATAATATGACAAGTCCACTGGAGCAGATCACCACAAAAGGAATCAGTCAGACTCAACCTTATGCAATCTATATCTTTTTATAAAACTCCATGCTTAGAGGAAGGGGGAAATTCAATATTTTTCGCACATAGTATGTACTTGTTTCCACTTAAGTCTTTAGGCAAGAATTATTTCTTAAGGAGACAGGTGAAGTTTGAGAGGTAAAGTATTTCCCTAATCATCTATGCATTCAAAAATGCCCCAAACTAGTCAATTCATTGCCAATCTAAAAAGGAAAGATATCTGAGTTGTAAGAATAATATTCTATTCCAACATCAGATATAATTAATTTTAAGAATACAATGGCAGGAAAAATCTATAAATCTATAAATCCACATAATATTTTAGCTATATGATCAGAAATCCTGAAATAGATAATATTTGAAAGCTTCATATTGTAATTGAGCTGAAAAGTAAGTGATCAGGTGGTTGGTGGAGGTGAAGAAGGGTTTTTCAGACTAATCAAAATGAAGCTGTTACATATTTCCAATGATGAGTCATGCTCAATAAATGGTATTAGGAATAGCACTGAAGAACTGTATTAAATAAAAAAGCGGTTGGACTAAACAGTTGTCAATAAGAGGCATATCAAGGTAATAGATAGAATTTTATTTTTGTTGGTTTATTTCATTTTAAATGTGTAACAGAAGTAATAATAATAACAATACAATGCCTGTAGGGCAATGAGTAGGTTTTCTGCAGAGGACATATGTAAGAAAATATTTAAGAATAACAAGATAATGAAGCATTGGTGGTTGTCTCCTACAAATTTTGGTGAAATTTTAGGAATTATTTTCAAAATACTTCTTTTTTATCAAAGGCTCTTAGGAATAAAAATTCAAGAGCAAATCAATATGAAGAATGAAGGAATGATGATGGATGCCATAGGCACTTTCTTTAAAATTGAATATCTGGGGGGAAAAACTTACCAATATTAGGAAAGAATTTGTATGAGGAATGATATTTCATGGTGAGAAGGTTTCTATGGGGCAAAAAATCAGAAGTAGAAACCAGAGAGGAATGAAAGAATGAGCAAATGATAAAAAGGTAATGTGTTAGAAAGATTTGTCTTAATTTTACTGTCTCATTAAGAGCTGAAGTTACTTAATCTCATGCTGTCTCTTTAAGAGCAAATGTTATAAGGACAGTTTTCAGTTAGTGAAGCACTCCATTTTCTCTTATTTCCTTGGGAGCAGGGTTTTTGGGTGATTCTCTCAGACAAGAAGATCTTACTGTTACTTTTGAGAGTTTGGGATACACATGCAAATTTGAGAGTCTGATTTCTGAGAAGCTTATCTCCTCAGTTCCTTCAGGGAGAAGAAGCTGTTGGAGAGTCCTTCTTCCTGCCTTCAGAGATAGCAGGGGCTGTGTCAGTGTTCGCTCTGTCAAGAAAATCTGACAGTTACTTTGAATGGTTTGTTTCCAGATACTGGGTTAAGGAGGTGTTTGAATATAAAGACTTATTAAAGTTCATCCATTAGTTAGTTAAGGTTGATAGTAAAATTTAATATAAATTAGAGAGAATAGGTCAGATTAGGCCTGCTTTGCCAGGCAAGAAGATCCTGCCAAGAAAGAGACTTAGAAATAGTGTTCTTTAGAGATTTTTGTATAAGGTTTATGTTTAGATACAGTATAGGAATTGAGTTATAATTTCCTATTGCCTACCTCCTATTTCCTATCCCTATCTCTCCTCCAAATAAAGAAGGACACTGATTTACCAAACTGCTCTCTGCAACTTATATCAAACTCCACTAATAATATTTAATATCTATAACAAATGGTACCCTCATCTTCTGAATTGTACCATAATCCTTCACATTTTCCATTAATAGAGTGGTAGGATTGACTCTCAGTCATTCTTATCAAGTCTTTATTCCCTCCATGTTGTATCCAAGAACCTGTTGGGTATGAAATAAGTATTGATTTATTGATTAACTGATCAATATAACTGTAGGCCCTCAGTGGCTCTGGGAGAAAATTAAATCATTAGTTGAGATCTAGTTTGATGAATATAATTTTATTATTTCTGAATGGAAAAATAATGCTTTGGCCTTAAGCTACACTTGAAATTCTACATGTCAGTGATTTTAATTTTATGAAAAACAGATCTATAATGTCAACTTTTAACTTTGTAGGATGGCTTGTTGTTGGTACTTTGAATTTAGATTCAAGTTATTGGATCATTCTGAGGCATGCCTTAATGTGGGCATCCCTCTTTACTCTCAATTTAAATCTGTACTCTATCAGAAAATATTAGTCTTAATATATCAGAAGATAAATGAAATCTTCCCCCCCAACACTCCTTTTCACCTTAATTTCTTTAGTTCAGCTAATGATATCAAAGTCCTCATGTTTTCCCAGAATGTCATCCCGGAAAGCAACATTGCCTCTTCCAAGTCTTTCACTTTCCTTCCCATCCTCTCCACTCAATTAGTTTCTATTTCATTGTTTTGGCATGGCACAAGACAGGCACTGGCCATGGGTCTGGCCATAATATAGTAAAATTAAATATATATGTATATATATATATTTCCAAGGAACTTTAATTCTACTGAGAAAACACTTATATACAGACAAATAAATATGATGTACATTCATAGTTACTGAAAAGTAATGGTGCATTCAAATTACATGTGTGGTAGTGTGGAAGTTTATTTATATATGTCTGAATCTATATTGGATTGTGTAAATTGTGTATTTTATCTCAGTTCTTGTCCATTAGCTTAGTAATATTCATATATATGTGTTTAATAAGAGTGGGGAAAAGAATGAGAGACTTTGCATCCAATCTATGTAAGTGTTCATGCCATAGATATTTCTGGAATATCTATAGTTGTCTAAGATTCTATGTTTTACATGGAAAGAAGAGAAAGGATTAAAGACATTAAGAAGCAGCTGAAAAAAGCTTGAGATGAGGGTCAGGAAACCTACATTCTAGTTCTGTCCTACTGTTGACTCACTGTGCTTCCTTGAGCAAGACATGTGCTCTCTATTGGACTTAGGATCCTCTTCTGAAAAAAGGAATTGGTAGATATAATGCTTTCTGTGGCATTTTAACAGTCCTTATATCCTGTGAATCAATTAGTGCAAACTTAATAGTTTAGTAATTTAATGGTCTTTGAGGAAAATTCTAGGATTCTCCATTTTACCAGCATTCTACTGGATAGGGTTGGAATGCAACCCCTTTCCATTCCACACTGCACAGCATCATTTTCCTCATAAAGTCTTTCCAAGTATTAATACCCTAATACCTCATATTGATTATAGAAATGATTAAATTTTAATCTGTTTTCTAATCTATTAGAATTGTTTAGTTTTAAGTTTATCTATTGCACCTAGAAGAGGGTTTGGTGCATAGAAGATGCTTAAAAACTGCTTGTTGATTGATTCATAGTTCAGCAACAAGGCTGTTTTAAAGAGGATGCTGAGTTGATGGTACTGTTTTGACCAGGAGCCCATTCTTCCCTGTATGTCCAATAATTGTCATTTTTATATCAGGAATATCTCCTGAAATTGTCAATTTAGATTAACTTTCTTTAGTCATCATTCTCTTTGACTTCTCTTCATTGTAGAACAGTGTTGATCATCTTCTCTTTGATAGGTTTTAAGGTTTTCAGAAGATCATTCTCTCATGATTCTTAGCTATCTGAATATTTTTGATTCTCTTTTTTTTTGGATCTTCATCCATATTAAAACCTTCAACTCTGAGGATGCCACAGGATTTATCACTAGACTCTAACCCTTTTTCTTTTTGCATTCTATACTATTTTGTTTGTTGATTTTACCATCTTCCATAGATTTGTTACTATCTCTAGGCTAAAGAATCTCAGATACATCTATCCTGACCCATCCTCTCCACTGAACTTCAAACTTCGATGTCTATTTAACATAAATATTGAACTCATAGCTTACATTCAATATGTTCAAAAATGAATTCACTGTCTTTCTCCCTAAGATTTCCTAATGATCCTAATTTTCTGATCTTTATAGAAGGCACAGTCCCCCTGTCCCTTAGAATGTAAGGTATCATCTTCAACTTCTCACTATCGCCCTCATCCCCCACATATAATTTTCCCACATCCTCTTGATTTCACCTTTGTAACTTACACCAAATATGCCTGCTTCTCTCAACTCACACTGCTACCTTTATTTTAAAAACACCCTCCTAGCTGTGCCTTCCTCAAATCCATTTTTACCATAATGCATCCTCAACTCAGCTACCCTGGTGATTTTCCTAAAGTTCCAATCATATTACCTTTCTCCACCCTGCCACTACTCAATCTCCAGTTACTCCCTATTACATCTTTTATCAAATACAAAATTCTCTAGTATTCAAGGCATTTGGAAATCTATCTCTTTCCTGCTTTTCTAGTCTTCTTATCCCTTAGAACTCACCATGTATTCTTCAATCCAGTGACACTGGCTTCCTAAATATTTCATGAAAAATATATTCTAGCTCACAGTGGTAGCCATCCTTTTTTATTACATAAGCATTTCTCCATGCCAAGAATGCTCTCTCTCATTATATTTGCCTATTGATCTCCATGATTTCATGTACCAATTAAAGCCCCATCAACCCCTCTTCATTCTCATGCTATCCCTCTCTTATTTGTTTCCTATTTAGCTTGTATATAGCTTTTGTGCACATATATTTTTGCATGTTCCCTTTTCTATTACATTATAAGTTCTTTGAAACAGGCATTGCCTTTTGCCTCTTTCTATGGCCTCAGTGTTTAGCAAGGGGTTTGAATCATAGTTGATACTTTATTCTTGTTCTTATTTTTGCATCATTTTCCAGTTAAATCCAATTCTCATGAATTTCTTTCATGTTTCCTAGCAAAGATGCTGGAGTAGTTTGCCATTTCCTTCTCCAGTTCATTTTACAATTGAAGAAATTTAGGCAAGCAGGGTCAAATTAATTACCAAGAGTCATATAACTAGTAAGTGTCTGAGGCAAGATTTGAACCGAAAAGAGAAGTTTTCCAGACTCCAAGTCTAGTTCTTTGTCAGTTGTGCTAACTAGCTGCCCCATGGTTGGTAATTAATATATGATTGACTGATTAGCTCCTTTTTTTTTTTTAGTAAACCTAACCCTTTCTGTTAATCTCTTGGTAACTACTTTAGGTCAGCTCTAGGCCCTCATGTCTTCTCACTTAAACTATAACAAATCTATCATAACTTGTCTACTCCTCTCAATTCCTGGAATATTTTTTTTTTACTTAATCTCCAAAACTTCCCCATGAAGTTTCCAATCCATTGACCATCTTTATCTAAGTAATACTCCTAATGTAACACCATAAATAAGAAAACCAAGCACATATCTGCTCAAAACAATTTGTATTCTAAACACATATATCACTAAGAACAAAGAGCAGATCAATGAATTGGACATGCAAATTAAAAAAAAATGGAAAAAAAAACAAACTTAAGAGCCCCAATTAAGCAGCAAAATGGAAACAATGAAATTAATAGGGGAGTTTAGTAAATGTGAAAGTTACAAATGAATGAAGAAATAAAATTAGGAGTTGGTATAATTTAAAAAATGAAAAAGATAAACCTTTGGTTCATTTGATTCATAAAAATAAAGGAGAAAACCAAATGACCAGTATCAAAAAAGAAAAGAGTGAATGTACCACTCATGGAGAGAAATTCAAAATAATCAAACAGTCATTAGGAGTTATGAATATTTACCAAAAAATGAAAGAGTAAGAGAAGAGGAAATAAAATACATAACTAACTCTGTCTTAGAAAAAGCCATTAGTGAACTACTTAATTCAAAATGCCCATGACCAGATGGATTAACAAGCAAATTTTATGAATCATTTTAGGAAAATTTCATCCCAAAACTATTTGAAAAAAGTAAAGAAGTTCTACAAAAGTATTTTGTATGAAATTTAAGGAATGATTTTCACATCTAAATTAGAGAAAATACTGAGAAAGTAAACTATAGACCAATTCTCATCATGAATATCAATGTAGAAAGTTTAGATTAAATTCCATCAAGGAAATTACAACAATATAGTACAAGGATCATACACTATATTCAGATGAGATTTATGAGAGATACAGGGCCAGTTCTGTATTAGGAAAAATATGATCAACCATATCAACTTTAAAAATCATACAATTATATAAATATATGCCGAAAAAAGACGTTTACAAAGTCCAGCACCATTCCTATTAAACACTCAAAATTGCAGAATGAATGGTGTCTTTATTAAAATTATAAGTAACATTTAACTATACTCACAAGTAAGTATTACCTATTTTGGATATAAACTTGAAGCCTTCCCAATAAGAACAGCAGAGAAGCAAGGATGTCCATTATCACTATTATTTTTCAATATTGTATTAGAAATGCTAGCTGTAGCAATGACACAAGTAAAAGATATTGAAGGAATAAAACATTGACAATGAGGAAATATTACTATAACTCTTTGTAGATTAAATATTTAATATATATTATATGTATATTTACAATATGTATATGTTATATATAATATATATTATACAATTGTTAAAACAATTAATAATTTTAGTAAAGTTACAGGCTATAAAATAAATATATATAATTCATCAGCATTTCTATAAACTGTCACCAAAAACAGTAGCAAAAAATAGAAAGAGAAGTTCCATTGAAAATAATGGAAGACAATAAAAAATACTTGGGAGTCAAGACAAACATGAGGGGTATATGAACACGCATTTTAAAACGTCTTTAGTATAAGTGAAGATAGATTTCAACAATTTCAGGAATATTAATGTCTCAAGAAGTAGGGAACCAGTATAATAAACTTAAACATTAAACCAAAATTAATTTACTTTTTCAGTGGTATACCAATCAAGTGAACAAAGAATAATTTTATAGTTTAAAAAATTAAAAATTCACCTGAAAGAACAAAAAGACAGAATAGTGAGAAATCAATGGAAAAAATGTGAAGAAAGGCAATACCAGATTTCAAACGACATTACAACATTGACATAATTTGATTTTAATTAAGAAATAGAGTGGTGTATCAATGGATTACATTAGGTGCACAATGTACAGTAGTAATTGACTGTAGTAATTAAGTATTTAATACAACCCACAATTCTGTCATTTTTACCATCATCTCATAATGATATCATATAAAGGGACCATCTTGCCCAACTCTACTTAGATTAACTTATTCCAGCTTTGGGATTCAGGAACTATTGTTGTATAATATTGCTCCCAAAGTACTCAACTGAAATACTTGCTTTCTTATCAGTAGCTGACAGAATAGCAATATTGGCTCCTATTGGTATGGGAAAGGGAATTTTGGTATTCCCTTTGTCTATTTTAAGTTAATCAATCATGAACTTGAAGTACCCATACATAACACCTAGAAAGTCACTAACAAAGACAGTTCAAACTTAGTCCTAAAAGACTACAAGCACTGTCCCCTCCCCCGCCCCAGAGCAGTGCTAGGCAAATTGAGAGACTTTGATTGGTTCCTGAGATGTGATAGATCAGCCCAGAGTGAAAGGAAAGAGAAACCAGAGACAGGAAGTGACAGGGAGAAAACTGCTTATAAAAGTGAGCTGAGGGCATTCTGATTCATTCTACTGCCTTGGTGGCTCTTGCTGAGGGGTGACTTCTGCATTGGAGATTCATTCTGTGCTCCATGAGTCCTGATTGGTGATCAGGACCTGAGGGAACCTTTGTGGGAGTTGAGCTGGATTTCTTTGGACTGGCAATATAGGGTATTTAGCTGCAATATTTTCTATCTCCTTCCTACATTCCCCTCTTTATGATCTCTATCCTGCTGCAATCAAGCTATTAAAGCTACTAACATACTCATAGTTTAATTTTTAATTTTTATAAATGGTGACCACAATAATTCTTTCTTAAATAATACATGTAGTCAACCCACTTTTAATCCTTACAGTTACTACATTAATCAGGACATCACTTTTCCTTTCCTTTCCAATTCAGATGAACTTGTGAGTTTGTATTTTTCAGTGAAAAAAATGTGGTTAAAATGAGTAGATTCGTATTTCACTATGACCATGGCCATTTGTTGACTATATCATTTTCAATTAGACACTTCCATTTTATTTCCTCAACCATAAATTCAGGAAATAAGAGTAGATCTCTCCCCACTCTAAATCTATCATGCTTTAATGAATTAAAAGAAAATCCTTTATAAGTGCTTACTTTATACTATGTACTTTGCAAAGCAATGAAGAATACCATGTATTATCAAAGAGGCTAATGATAGATTCCCTGTGTGACAATAACCTTGGCTGAGGCTAAAATTCTTGCCCTTTCTTGAAAAGATTTCCTGCTTCCTTATTCATGCTCTGAGAAAAGAATGATTGGCAAGGAGTGAAATGATGTGAATCCTTCTCCTCCCAGCCTTCCACTAAACCAAAATTATTCCTGCTAGAGTAGAGTGATCTACAAGTATTGGCTTCTCCAAAAAATCTTAGAGATGATGGTCATGGAAACAGTCTAATTTGGTCAACAGAACTGTTAAGGATTAATGTCTATCTACGGAAATTAAAGAGAATTCTTCCACTTACAAAGCAGGAGAGATTTTTTTTTTTTATTTTTTAAAAAATGACTGGCAGGTACTTTTTCATGAAAAGAAATCTGAAAATGTTACTCTTCTATAACTCTCAGTATGCACAATCAGTGAAATATGAAAATGTATACTTTATTACACAATGAATCTAAATTACACTGAAGGTGAAGTTTAGGAATGTGTTCAGATGCCAGTCTTCTATCCTTCTACCACATTGGGTCCTTCTTCCCTATGAGTTCTTCCAGCCATGAATGCATAGTTCCTCACCTTCCTATTATTTTTGACCTGCCCATGGCAGTGAATTACATTGTGTTTTGAGTGATATTATTAGGTTCAGCTTTCTGGAATCACCTTTCATCTATCTATATGAGGAAAAACTTAAGTCAAGGGCAGAACATTTCACTTTATTGAGAACCCGTAGGAATAGCACTCATGGAATTCATCATTTTTTTTAGTGATAAGTTATTTTCCATTCCACTTTTGTGAAAAAAATTACTTGGGACTATTTGCAGCACTCAAGGGTGCTTTCTAGAGTCATCAATCATCATTCTTGTTCCTAGATGTGTTCTGGTCAAACCTTCAATCACCTGGTTTCTCTACAAGAAATGTTCCCATCACAGGTAAGGCAGCAAGTGTTTAGAAATCTTTGTTCAGTGAATGATGACCTTTACAAAATGATGGGCAATTATATCAACTCCGAAAAGCAGCAGGAAGCAACAGACATCAACTGTCTAAACCGGGCTGGTGTGTAGAATACACACATTGGCTGGAAAATAAGCAAGGAGGCATTGGCTTCCAGGGTACATTGGCTATAAATCAATATGAAGAAATTAAACTTATCTTTAAGACACAAACTGGCATTTCCAATGCTTGGGGTTTCAGACTGCCTGGGGAGAGAGAAAAGAATAATAATAATAAAAAAGCCTGCATGGTTACACAACCTGTAACATCTTTGAAACACTTCTTATCTAGCCAAGAAACATAATATATTAATGACCAGCATCATTATGATTTATGGTGAATAACAAAGAAACACAAGTTGCTGTTCTATCTCAAAGCAAGGATAAATGTGCATACGTTTGAAAAGGAAGCTGGCAGTCATAAACACTCTGAAGGGGAAAAAATAAGATCCATTTGCAGATGTGCTCAACCAGAAGAGTAAACTTGGCACCACTGTGTGGACAGATGGGCCTAGATCTTGACTCTCATTGTCTGTGGGTCTTTTGTATACTTAAGTCAGTTTGTTATTTGAATATCAAATGGTTTTGAAAATTTTCACTCAGAAGGATGTTGGGGAATAAAAATAACAGAAATTGAGGATGGAAAATCCTTAGTTAGAGTTAATCGAATTATCATTGAACCCAATGCAACCAATGGCTCATAAGTACCTAAAAACTATGGCACATTTCTCAGCCCATTGAAACCATGCCACTTTCAATCTTGAGTTCATCTCTCTCTCCTTCTTCCTGGCACCTCAAATTCCACCCTGGGAGCCTCAGTAGACTCTAATACAGGAGTACCAAGACTCCATCTCACTTCCTGGCCACCAGCTCCAAAGCATTTAAGTCCTTAAGGACACGAAGTGCCTTCTGTGCTCATATTTGCATCTCCAGCACTCAGTAAAATGTCTTCAACACTGTAAGTGCTTAATGAAATACTCTCTCTATATATCCATATTGTGAACCTTAAAATTCTCAGACCCTACTTCATAAGGTTGGGTTAAGACCATTCCCCACTTTAAAAAATGAAGTAACTTAGATCAGGAATGTGAGAACTCTACTTCACCATACTTAAGCATGCCTTAGGGGAAGATAAAGTTGTAAACTCTTTGCTAAACAATGAAAAGTACTTAAACTCATACTTATAATAAGGCAAAAAGTTCTTAAGCCTATTTTTAGAACTAACACAAAAGGGTTCTAAGTACCTATAAAGGTCAGGCAACTTGTGAACTTACAAGGAGCAAAGAGGTGAGAACTTACTCAGAGATTCTAGCCTACTCAGGTGTGAATTACTCAAATGATTAGTCTACTCAGATGTGAACTAAGAATGGTCTGTCCTTTGAAAAACATCTACTGTGATTGGTAGATGGGAGAACTTAGGGGAGGAGACATAGGAGAAAATTCCCTTTAAAAGGAGAAGAGAAACTGAGAACAGGGATAGTCTCTTGAGGACAGTCTCTTGAAGATAGTCTGAGGGAGGCTGACTCTGGCTGAAACTCCCTCTGAGGAGACTCTGTCCCTCTGAATCCTTGCTTGGACAGATGATAAAAGACTGACTGATCCCTCTCTTCCTAGGCTGGCTCATGCCGGCCTAGGCTGGTATAGCCCTTTCTCATTGTTTCCTTTTGCTTTCTCTCTTTCTCTCCCTTTCTTTAATTCCTCATTTGTATTAATTAAAATCTCTATAAAACCCAGCTGACTTGGGTATATTGAATAATTGGGAATTTTTCCCTGGCGACCACCTTATATATTGATTTAAAAACAAGACACTGAGGGATCCAGGAGAAAAAAAAACAGCCATTCATAAACAAAGGATAAACTATGGGAGTGGAAACACCGAGGAAAAGCAACTGCCTGAATACAGCGGTTGAGGGGACATGACAGAGGAGAGACTCTAAATGAACACTCTAATGCAAATATTATCAACATAGCAATGGGTTCAAATCAAGAAAACATCTAATGCCCAGTGCATTTACGCATCAGCTATGGGGGGTGGGGGGAGGAAAAGAAAATGATCTATGTCTTTAATGAATAATGCTTGGAAATGATCAAATAAAATATAATTAAAAAAAAAAACAAGACACTGTAGTGAAAACATATTTTCTGCGGTCACAATTTACTCATCCACTCTTATATCTACTACAATTTATATCCTCCACTATTTTAATCACTACAGTTTATGACAACCAACTCTTTTAATCATTACAATATCTATATACCTAGATATTGATATTTTATATTTTGTGACGCTTTCTAAATTTTGCTTGGTTTTAAAATCTTTCCCTTCCCAACGGTCTGACTTGTTATACTATTCTGTGTTCACATAATTTAATTATTCTTTTGTTCTTTACATTCAAGTCATTCACTCATTCTGAGTTTATCGTGGTATAGGGTGTGAGGTGTTGATCCCAACCTAATATCTACCACACTGTCTATCAATATTTTGAGCAGTTTTTTTTCAAATATTGGATTTTTGTCACCAAACCTGGGGTCTTTGGGTTTGTCATAGACTGTCTTGCTGAAGTCACTTACCCCAAGTCTATTCCACTGATACTCCTTTCTGTCTCTTGGCCAGTACCAAATTGTTTTGATGACTGCTACTTTATAATATAGTTTGAGATCTGGGACTGCAAGGCCACCGTCTTTGTATTTTTTTTCCATTATTTCCCTGGATATCCTTAATCTTTTGTTCTTCCAAATGAATTTCGTTATGTTTTTTTTTTCTAATTCAGTAAAAAAATTTTGGTAGTTCAAAGGGTATGGCACTAAATAGATAGATAAGTTTGCATGGGATTGTCATTTTTATTACATTAACTCATCCTACCCATGAGTAGTTAATGTTTTTCCAATTGTTCAAATCCAGTTTTAGTTGTGTGGAAAGTGTTTTATCATTGTGTTCATATAGTTCCTGTGTTTGTCTTGGCAGATGGATTCCTAAATATTTTATATTGTCTAAGGTGATTTTGAATGGAATTTCTCTTTCTGATTCCTGCTGCTGAGATGTGTTGGAGATATATAGAAATTCTGGTGACTTCTGTGGGTCTATTTTGTATTCTGCAACTTTGCTAAAGTTGTTGATTATTTTCACTAGCTTTTTAGTTGATTCTCTAGGATTTTTTAAGTAGACCATCATGTCATCTACAAAGAGTGATAACTTGCTCTCCTCATTGCCAATTTTAATACCCTCAATTTCTTTTTCTTCTTTAATTGCTACTGCTAGTATTTCTAGTACCATGCTAGATAATAAAGGTGATAATGGGCATCCTTGTTTCACTCCTGATTTTATTGGGAATGCATCTAGTTTAACCCCATTGCAGAGAATGTTTGCGAATGGTTTTAGATATATACTGTTTATTATTTTTAGGAAAGGCCCTTCTATTCCTATACTTTCTAGTGTTTTCAATAGGAATGGGTGTTATATTTTGTCAAAGGCTTTTTCTGAATCTATTGAGATAATCATGTGATTTTTTTTGTTGGCTTGTTGATATGATCAATTATGTGGATGGTTTTCATAATATTGAACCATCCTTGCATTCCTGCTATAAATCCCAACTGATCATAGTGAATAACCCTTGTGATGACTTCCTGGACTCGTTTTGCTAGTATCCTGGTTAAGATTTTTGTATCTATGTTCATAAGGAGATTCGTCTGTAGTTTTCTTTCTCCGTTTTTTGCCTGCCTGGCTTTGGGTTCAGTAACACATTTGTCTTGTAAAATGAATTTGGTAGAAGTACCTCTTTGCTTATTATTTCAAATACTTTGTATAATATTGTTATTAGTTGTTCTTTGAATGTTTGATAAAATATATTTGTGAATCCTCAGGCCCTTGGGATTTTTTCTTAGTGAGTTATTTGATGGCTTGTTCAATTTCATTTTCTGATATAGGATCATTTAAGGATTCTATTTCTTCTTCTGTTAATCTAGGCAATTTATATTTTTGTAAATATTCATCCATATCACCTAGATTGACACATTTATTGCCATATAATTGGGCAAAATAGGTTTTAATGATTGCCTTAATTTCCTTTTCATTGGAGGTAAGTTCTCCCTTTCCATCCCTGATACTATTAATTTCATTTTCTTCTTTCCTCTTTTTCATTAGATTGACCAAAATTTTGTCTATTTTGTTTTTTTTCAAAATACCAGCTTCTAGTCTTATTTATTATTTCAATAGTTCTATCAGTTTCAATTTTATTAATTTATCCCTTAAGTTTTAGGATCTCTAATTTGGTTTTCTTCTGGGGGTTTTTAATTTGTTGTCTTTCAAGTTTTTTTTTTTTAATTTTCATGTTCAATTAATTGATCTCTGCCCTCTCTAATTTGTTAATATATGAACTCAAGGAGATAAAATTTCCCCTGAGTATTGCTTTGGCTCCATCCCATAGAGTTTGAAAGGATGTCTCATCATTGTCGCTTTCTTCAATGAAATTATTAATCATTTCTATGATTATTTCTCTGACTAATCGATTTTGGGGCATCATATTATTTAATTTCAAATTAATTTTTGATTTGGCTCTCCATGTACCCCTACAGATCTTTATTTTTATTGCCTTACTATCTGAAAATGTTGCATTTATTATTTCTGCTTTTCTGCAGTGGTATGCCATGTTTTCATGACCAAGTACATGGTCAATCTTTGTGAATGTGCCATGTGCTGCTGAAAAGAAGGAGTATTCCCTTTTGTCCCTATTTATTTTTCTCTATATATCTACTAACTAATTTTTCTAAGATTTCATTCACCTCTTTTACCTCTTTCTCTTTTAATTTTTTATTTGATTTATCTAAATTTGATAGTGGTAAATTCAGGTCTCCCACTAGTGTAGTTTTGCTATCTATTTCCTCCTTCAATTCTACTTGTTTCTCCATTAAAAATCTAGGTGCTCTACCATTTGGTGCATACATGTTGATTAGTGATATTTCCTCATTATTTATACTCCCTTTTACCTGGATGTATTTTCCATCCCTATCACTTTTAATCAGGTCTATTTTTACTTTGACTTTGTCAGATATCATGATTGCAACTCCTGCCTTCTTTCTGTCAGTTGAGGCCCAATAGGTCTTGCTCCACCCTTTAATTCTAACCTTGTGAGTATCAACTCACCTTATGTGTGTTTCTTGTAGACAATATATGGTAGGATTCTGGATTCTAATCCACTGTCCTATTCATCTACATTTTATGGGTGAGTTCATCCTATTCATGTTCAAAGTCATGATTTTCACTTTTGAATTCCCTAGCATTTTTATATCCTCTACTAGTTCTGACCTTTCTTCTTTTGCTATATCCTTTTAAAACAGTGGTTTACTTTTAGTCAATACCCCTATTCCCCTCCCTTGATATGCTTCCCTTTCTGGCCCTTCTTTTATGTTCCCTTCTTGTTTTTTTTAGGGTCTGTTATGTTCCCTCCCCCTCTCCTTCCCTCCCTTCTTTTTGAACTCCCTCCCCCCTACCCACCTTAGTTTTCTCTTTTTTCTTACCCTGTAGGATGATAGACTTCAGGATTCCAATGGATCTAGATGCTCTTCCATCTCAGAATTGATTTCACTGAGAGTAATATTCAAGTGTTACCTATTAGCACTCTCTTCCTCTCTCTCTCTTAAGAGCATTGTTCCCCTCCCCTTCCCACGTGTACCCTTGTGTGACAAAGATTATTCTATTTATTTTATTTCTTTAAGTATCTCTTAGTACCATCATCAATTCCCCCCACCCCATTTTTGCATATCATTTTATATCCTTTAATGCCCCAATCTTTTCCTATGAATGATTCTTCTATTTAATATAATAATGAAAATATTTTTAGTTACAAGTAACATTTTCCACATATATGACTATATATAATTTGATCAAATTTTAGCTCTTAAAGAAGAAATTTTCAATAATTTTTTTTTCTCCTTTTCCCTTTATTTCATATTGACCTTTTCATATTCCTCTTGATCTTTGTGTTTGGATATGAAACTTTCCACTTAGTTCTTGTCTTTTCCTTAGAAATATTTGGAAATCTTCTATTTTTTTGAATGCCCATACTTTCCCCTGAAAGTATATAGTCAGTATTGATGGATAGGTGATTCTTGGTTGAAGACCCAGTTCTCTTACCTTTCTGAATATCGTGTTCCAGGCCTTGTGGTCCTTTTGTGTGGAAGCTGCCAGGTTTTGTGTGATCCTGATTAGTGCTCCTTTGTATCTGAACTGTTTCTTTTTGGCTTCTTATAGAATTTTCTCCTTAGCTTGAAAACTCTGAAATTTGGAAATTACATTTATTGGAGTTGTTTTTTGGGGGTTTAGTGTAGAGGGTATCCTATGAACTCTTTCATTGTCTATTTTGTCCCCTTGTTCAAGAACTTCAGGGCAGTTTTCTTGGATAATTTCTTGTAATATGGTGTCAAGATTTCTATTTATTTCTGGCTTTTCAGGTAGACCAATGATTCTCAAATTGTCTTTCCTTCCACTGTTTTCCTGATCTGTCACCTCAGTGAGTTATTTTATGTTTTCTTCTATTTTTCAATATTTTGACTTTGCTTTATTAATTCTTGCTGTTTTGCAAGATCATTGGTTTCCAATTGTTCAATTCTGGTCCTTAAGGCCTGGTTTTCTGTTGTAATCTTTTGGTTTTCTGCTTTAACCTTTTGGTATTCAGCTATGATTTCTTCATTGTGTTTTGAACCACTTCTCTTTCCAGAAGGCTTCCATCTTTTTGGTAAGCTCCAATTTAGATTCTTCCAGGGATTGTGGACAATTTCTCATTTTTTTTCCAGTTTTGCCTTTGTTTGAGTTTTGTCCACTATTTCCTCTGTAGCCTGAATTTTTCTTCCATAAAAATTCTCGAGGGTTACTGGTTTTTTATTTGTTTGTTTGTTTGTTTTGTTTTGTTTTGTTTTTGGAAGGATTTTGAGGCTCCTGTGCACAATTAGCCATTTTCATGGATGTTTTTCTTTCCCTATTTAGTCAGAAATCTGATTGAGCTGGGCAAGTTCTCTGTGTATGGAGTTAAGGAGCAAGGGTTTTGCCTGAGGCAAACTCTCGAATCTAGGGGCACTCAAGGTCTGCACTCTCCTGCCTGCCTGGGTTTCCAGTCTAGATGCTTTTAGGGGTAGGTCCCTGGTGGTCTTAGTCAGCTTCCAAGAACCTAGAAGTACCCCTTGCTCACTCTAGAGATGCTCCTCACTCACTCCCTGGTTCTGGTGGGCACACTGGTGCCATGCACCTAAGGTCTGAGCTCCTTTGCGTGCTGGGGTTTCCTGCCTTGCTGCTTTCAGGGGTAGGTCCCCAGCGGTCCTAGTCAGCTCCCAAGGACCTAGAGGTGCCCCTTTCTCACTCTAGAGGTGCCCCTCGCTTGCTTGTTTTAGCGTGCGCTGGCTCTGGCTCTGACTCTGTAGGTGGGGTGGGGGAGGGTGGATCAGCTCGCATTTGGGTGGAAGTCCTTTCACTCTCTTATAGACTGTAAAAGCTCCAGTCCCACGCACCTTCAATGTTGCAGCCTACTGTACAGTTCCTCTGCTCCTCTGAAAATGATTCTTAAGGTCTTTTAGGGTAGTCATTGTTGGTGTGTGCTGGGGAGAGGAAGTGACCCGCATTTAGACTGCCACCATGCTTACCCGGAAGTCCATATTTACTCCTTCTTTGCTCCCCATATTTGTCTGTGCTCTTGCTCCTCTCCATTTTTTGGTTTTGGGGTTTTCTGACAGTCTCCCTTCTTGGAGTTTTGCCAGGACATCTCTTAGTGCAGTCTGTGGTGGAGTGGTGTTGGAGTTTGAGCTTTCCTGTCCTCTGGAGGCTTTTGATTGGATTAAAGTCCAGCAGTCTGTGAGGGAGGGCTCTTGGAGCTTGGGCTTCCCTGACCTCTGAAGACTTTTGATGGGATTAAGTTCAGCTGAGTTGGACTGGAGGTGATCTGAGGCCAAAACCTCCTGGAAGGCTGGAAGAATATGGAGGATATCCACCTTTGTGACCAGGCTGCCCACTCTGCACTCCCTCTCCATTTCCTTCCCCACCATCTGTATTCGATGATCTGGGCCTGGCAAAGTCCTGCCCATAAGGTACAACCTCCAGACTAGCACTTTTGCCTGCCCAGAGGTTCCTGCTGCTGCTGGAGGCTTAGTACTCTAGGTGGGGGAGGGGAGGTTCAATTCTGGCTTTTGGGGGGGGGCTACCTTTTGAATTGAGTCTAGCAGGAGGGGGTTCCTTGGCTCCATCTTGTTGTTAGTTTTGATTTTCAGTCCCCTAGGAGCATTTAGTTTGTAATTGGTAAGGAAGTGTATTCAGAGGTCTGAACTGTTTCTGCTTCAAAGCTGCCATCTTGATTTTGCCTCCCTGACTTGCCCTGATATTCTTCAACAAGAAGGGGAAACTGAAAACTAAAGAATCCACCAATCACCTCCTGAAATGAATCCCAAATTGAAAATATTCCAGGATTATTATCACCAATCAAGTGCTCCTAAGCTAAGGATGAAATACTAAAATCAGTCAAAAAAATCAAATGTGGTGGAAGCACATTCAGGATTATACAGGATCTAAAGGCTTATTCTACATTAAATAATCAGATCACATGGAATATTATATGCCATAATGTAGAGATTCTATACCTGCAACCAAAAGTCACCCACCCAACCAAACTGAGTATTATACTCCAGGAGAACAAATGGACATTTACTGAAATAGAGGAATTGCAGGCAACCCCAATTAAAGGACTTGAGCTAAAAGAATCATAAAAGGTTAAATAGAAAAAAATAAATTAAGGGTATAACTAGAGTTAAACTAATCAAATCCCTCCATGGGAAAGTGATAACTAGAATATTTAAAATTTCTGTAGTAAAAATGATAACCTAATGTACTTAAGATACTTTAATTAAGGGTTATAATAGAGTTAAGCTGATCACATTACTAGTATAAGAGTTATATTTAAAATAACTACAATACTTGAAATACCTATGATACCTAAAGTATTTAGGATATATAATGTTATGAAAATATTTCAGAACTTTATTATTGCAAAGTAATATTAATAAAGGAATATGTAGATAGAGAGGAAGGACTAAGTTGAATATGATGAAATGATATTCCAATAAAAAGCAAGGGATAAAAAAGAGTTATACCTTTGGGAAAAAGAAAAAGTGATGAACTCGGAGGCAAATTATCTCATATGAAGAGGTATGTAAAAATCAATACAGTGGAAGGGAATATGGGAGAAGTGACAGACAATTCCCAAAAATTACTCTCATTGGAAGTGGCACAAAGTGGAAAAAATATTGACAATTATTTAGGTATAGAAATATATCATACCAAATAAGGAAGTAAGAAGGGAAGAGGAAACCAAAAAAAAGAAAACTAAATTAAACATGAGGATAGAAAAAGGGGAGGGGAAATTTGGGGAGGTGGGTAAATTCATGAATAAATATGTATTAAGCTAATCTTTTTGCCTGCCTACATCAGGAGAGGGAGGGATAATGAAGGAAGAGAACATAGATTAGAAAATATCATAAAATAAACATTTTTAAATGGTATTGATACATAATTATAATAATAAATAAAACATATATCAGTAGATTAGCCAAACCAAGTTGAGGGTAACTGACAAGCCTGAAATCCATTGGTGAGTTAGGGGGATGCCTCCACCAAGCATGAGAAGTCTTCCCTCATGGGAATGGGCATATTAGAACAATTTGTTCCAGTGGTCATCAAGACAGATGAAGCAGTCACTGTGGAGTGCTTTGAACTTGGTCAAATATCAGTGACATCAAGGTAATCTCATTGTTAGTCATCCTGACTTTTTGTCTTGCCACTAGACTTTGATGATTCTGGAAGAAAGGGCTGGGCAGATGACTCTGTACAAGTGCCTCACATAAATCCAATTCACAAACAAGTCATCATCCCATGATGTCTTTGTTCCTCTTCACTGACACGGGATGAGAAATAGTAATATTATAAGTGTCCATAACAGTATATTTATATTATTTCTTTTAATATCCTAACTCTGTAGAAGAACAGAACTAACATTGCTCTTTGGGTTAAATTCTGTGATTTGAGCCATTTCCCCCTTTTCTCAAATCTTTATAGCATCAACACTTGGTTATCCACACCAATTGAAGTGATCAATGGTTTGGATAATAGAGAATAAAATTGTATAGGCTTCTACCATATTTCACTGTAGAAAATCGGTTTGTTTATTCTGGTAGTGGCTACATGCATGATGGAAAAAAGCAGAATGCTCAAGGAACTTCTCTGGATATAACTATTGAACAGAGTCACCAATGTGCTCTTATTACATAGCAAAACAAATAAATGATTAATTTGTAAAATTTTATCATGATCTCTTTAGCTAAAAGTCATTTCTGAGTGGAGTGTGGATTATACTTGAATTGGTTTTTGAGGTGTACAGTGAGGAACAAAAACTCCATTTATCCTTTCTCTTAGGTCAAGAAAAATGGTGTTGAAAAATCATTAGCTAGCATATACCATCAAACCCATACCATTTAGAAATCATACAATTAAAAAACAGTACACAGCTAGAATATTATTTGGGATGGCAATCAGTTTCTCAAAAAGCAATTGTTAAGAGCCTTCTATTTTTGTGGTATTGTGCTAGGTACAAGGTAAAAACACAAAGAATTAACTCTTGATTTCAAGGAGAATACCTTTTTTTAAAAAATAATTAATTCATTGATTTAGGATATTTTTCCATGGTTGCATTATTCATGTTCTTTCTCTGCCCTCTTACCTCCCCCTCCCCTCCTGCCCCGAGCTGATGAACAATTCTATTGGGCTATAAATGTATCATTGTTCAAAACCTATTTACACATTATTAATATTTGTAATAGAGAAATCATTTACAGTCAAAATCCCCAATCATATACTCATCAAACTACATGATCAATCATGTTTTTTCTTCTGCATTCCTACTCACACAGTTCTTTTCTGGATGTGGATGGTTTTCTTTCTCATAAGTTTCTCTGGATTGAAGGAGCATAACTTCTAATGAATAATTATAGGAGAAGACATGTTCTAATAATAAAAGCAGTTTCCATGTCTTTATTATAATTGTCTAAGTAGGAGCAGCTAGGTAACACATTGTATAGAGAGCCAGACCTGGAGACAGAAGGTCCTAGGTTCAAATCTGGCCTGAGATGCTTCTTAGTTGTACAACTCCAGGCAAAACACTTAACCCCCAATGTCTACTCCTTACTGCTCTTCTGCCTTGGAGTTAATACATAGTTTCAATTCTAAGACAGAAGATAAGGGTTTAAAAATAAAATAAAATAAAATAAAAAGCAAACACCTGATGAGAGGGAGAAGTTGGAGAGTTAATTTATATTCTTTGGATTTCTAACGATGCTTCTTTCAAATATATTGAAGATACTAAGTATATTTTTGGAAACCAATGAGTCCTTAACTTAAGCTGAGCTTGGCACATGCTAGGTCCACAGGGATGTGTAGAAATTTATCATTCTTGTTGTTATGAGAATTAAAGGGAAGTGAAACTAACAAACTGTAAAACATTCTTCCTGAAATGCAAATCATATGTCACCCCCTATTCAATGAACTTCAGTGGTATCCTATCATCCCTGAGGCCCAAAATAAAAACTTCTACTTGGTTTTCAAAGTCCTTCAAAACTATATCACCTCCTACCTTATTCTTTTATTTTACCTACTCCATAAGCCCAGTTCCATTGCCCTTATATATTATGTGATTCCTTGATATTGATCTCCTTGACTTCCTCTCATAAAATGCTATCTCCACTCTCAGGATATTTATATTACTTGTTTTCTGTTCTTGGAATTCTCTCCCCTCTCATCATTATTCTTGGCTTCCCTGGATTCATTCAAGTCCTAGTTAAAATCCCACCATCTATGAGAAGTTCTGAAGTTACCAGTGATCTCCTAGTTAAGAAATCTAATGAACTTTTTGCAATCCTTATTTTCCTTTACTTCTCTGCAGCCTTTGACATTGTTGATCACCCATTCTACCATGATTCCCTCTTTTTTCCAGATTTTCAGAACATCATTTTTTTTGTTTGCTTTTTTCCTCTGACGTAACAGCTCCTTTTCAGTATCCGTTGCTGTATTCTTAATAAGATTGGAAGTTCTAACCCTAGATGTGTCTCATGATTCTTTTCTGGGTCTTCTCTTCTACTTTCTAAATACTATTTTACTTTATAACCTCATCAGTAATCATGGTTGCATGTCATCTTCATGATAATGATTTTTAAATCTTGTCCCAAATTCTGCTGATTTCTAATCTTGCATTTTCAATCATATTGTAAACATTTCTAATCAATAGCTTTAACTAAGCACATCCAAAACAAAACTCATAACTTCCCTGAAAAAATGTTTCCTCCCTCCTCTATTCCCTATTAGCATAGAAAATAATAAAATTTTCCTAGTACCTAAAGCTTATAACCTAGTGATCACTGTCAGTTCCTCACTCTTTCTTACCTGCATGTTCAATCCGTTCCCAAAGTCTGCCTTTCACCTTTGCAACATTTCTAGTTCATGTTGTCTTCTCTTTTCTGACACTGCTGCCACTCTATTATGAGCCTTCATCACCTCACACCTGGACTGTTCCAATAACTGACTAGTGTGTTTACCGTTGTATGTCTCTCTACTCCAATCTCTCTCCAATTAAGCCCATCAGAGTAATTTTCTTAAAATATGAGTCTAACAATGAGTCACCTCCCTCCTTCAGTAATCTTCATTGCTTCTTTATAATCTCCAGAAAGAAATAAAAATTATCTTTCACACTCAAAACCTTTTATGACCTATGTAGGTAGAATTTCTTCATGTGAATTCCTCCTGTAATAATGAACCCATGGGTATGGTTTCTTTTCCCTACTATGTTTTAGATATTTTTGCTCTGAACATGATCTATTAGGTTGAAAAATAACATCTCTAATCTTTTAGGGGGCAAAGAAACAATCAGTATCAATACCCCTAAAATACCAAATGCTCCATGCTCTCAAGGACCTTCACTTCTAGTAGAAACAGTGATCAGTATTATGATAAGAATTTCTAGAGCTATGGATACCTCAATAGACTTATTTCAATTGATGTAGGAATTTTTTCTTTCAAACTAAAGCACTTGACCTCCATGTTATAAGTGGGATTAGTTTTATTTTTTTGGTGGGGAAATGTTGGGTATGGGGGAAGTCTGGGTCTCCTATACCAACCAAGCTAGAAATTCAGGGATTCTTGATAGATTCAATACCATTATTGACCAACCTGAGAATATTGACATTCTCCATTTTCCAGTTTGGACTAATTGACCACTTCTTATAAAGCCTTGGTTCCCTGTTCTCTTGTTCCCTGATGACTCACTCTACCAACACCAAACTAAATGTAGACATCTGATAAACTGAGCAACTACAACTCAGTGCCTACACTAAGCAGACCCTCTGGCCTCAGCCCACAGTAACTCAATATCGCCCTCTACCTGCCAAGTGTTGTTTAGTTCAACATCAGGGCAATGACAAGATAGAATTAGTGTCTGGGATTTATTAACCTGGCAGAAGCCTATAAGGTGGATTAAAGGAGATTGAAATTAAGGAGTTCAGATACATATTTGGGCCTGTTGCAATAAATACAGAATATTGTTATGAGAAAGTATTGGGAATAGCAATGGAAAGGGAATGGAAATGCAAAGAATGAAAAACTAAGATTTGACACTGATTGAATTGGGGCAGGAAGGAAAAGTCTCTCATACATACACTCACAAACACACATGCACAAGTAAAGGGATCTAAGTTTCCTCTCCTGAGATATTAGCATTTTTTTTTACTATTCAGGTATGTGTGAAATTACCTGGAATAACTCTAGTTCCTTCTATCATGGAAAAATTACTCTGTTGGTTCAGTCTCAATATATCTGGAAGGTAATAATGAAAATCAAATAGTTCTTTTTGGATGACTTAATGATTAGATGATCCAAGGGAGAAATACAAAGAAAATTCTTCAACATGTCCAATGCGCTAAATCCTGAAGTAAGACTCAAGTCTAAGTAAACAAGATATATACAAACACACAGCTTTAGAAGTAGAATGAGGCTCTAGGTTTAAACAAATGCTTCTGATATTTCCACTTTAATTTATTAAGTTGATGAATGTCTTGGAGGTGAAAGAAGGATATCTTTTATGAAGGTTTAGAACTAAAGGTAACTAAGCAAGGAAAAGGAAATCCATTCTGAACTTATGTCTCATATTCAATGGATATTTTCTTTCAATTATGGCTTCTTTTTTAAAAGAAGAAGAAAGAAAGAAAGAAAGAAAGAAAGAAAGAAAGAAAGAAAGAAAGAAAGAAAGAAAGAAAGAAAGAAAGAAAGAAAGAAAGAAAGAAAGAAAGAAAGAAAGAAAGAAAGAAAGAAAGAAAGAAAGAAACTAATAAGGAAGGAAGAAAAAAGAAAAAGAAATAAATAAATAAAAAGTAGAGAGGAGAGGGAAAAGGATTAATGGATGGATGGAGGGAGGAAGGATATTTGGAAGGAAGGAAGGTAAGAAGGAATTTCTATGGGGCTCTGAGTTCCATCAGCTTTCTAGGACTATGGAGTTTAACAAAACTTGCCAGGATCCTTTCTTGTTTTGAAATTGGTGTTTGTGTACCAATTTCCAAATGGCCAAATGACTTTTGAGTGGTCCCAAAACTTTTGCCCTTTCATATTTATAAATATGGGCTTATAGTCAGCCACAAATCACTATAGTTTAATACTTTTATAATATTATGTATTACTATTTATATATCTATTTGTGTATCTCTATCTCTTTTTGTCTCTCAGTGTCTCTGACTGTCTCTCTTACTCTTTATCTGTGCCTGTCTGATTGCCTGTCTCTCTGTCTCTGCCTGGGAGGACTCAGTAGGCTACTATACAATTTCAGTTATGACCAGTTTGGCAATATTATAGTCTAAAATGAAGAATTTATTCCATTTTCATAGGAGAAATCACTCTCTGTAACAGTCACCTTGTCTAAGTTTCATACCTCTTACACTGATGGCAAACTTTTATTTTTTTTTTAATTTTTAAAGGAAAAAAAAATAGGATCTGTTTTGAATCCCAAATCTCATTGATGTAGCTTGTTTTTAAATTTTAATGCAGATTCATGGAGATTATTTTGTTCTGCTGAAAAGTTTGACGGGTTCAGGATGGGGATGCAGGTAACATATCTTTTTCTTTAGCTTGAAAACATTCAGCTGAATTGAACTGTTTGGTCTTCATGTAACAATACAGATCAGCACAAATAAACCTCTTAGCTGGTCATTCACTCACTCTGCAAATTTTCCAGTTTAGGGCATATTCGTACATGGACTGAGTTCCAAACTGGGTGGTTACTACCCTCCCAAAGAAGTAATTGGGATCTTTTATTTTTTAAACCTTCTGGCTCTTTCTGCTTGATCTCCAGGACCAAAGGGAACATTTAAGTGTGGCTTAGATTTGGCTCATTTCTAGGGTCTCGCTGACAATAAGATCATCTAGTAGACCATTCATGAAAGACAAAAAGCATCTATTTATTTCCTCTATAATAAATGAATGCCCAAAATACATGTGAGCCACAAGAACCCATTCACAGAATAAGTTAAATGAGAAGCATTACCAAATACAATTTCTACTGTAATAATGGCCCAAGAGATTGCAACTTAAATATCTGAATGAGAGATAATTTATAAGACAATTGCATAAGCATTTTACATTTTATTTCAGATTTTCACTGTCCAAAAAAATTTCCATTGGTTCTGTGAATTCTAGAAAGCCAATCTAAAGGGTTAGGCTCATTTTTTTTTCTAGTGGTTGTCATTTTCTCCATTAAGCACTGGGATTGCAGAATCTGTTCTTATTAAGGATTGTATTAACTCTGAAACTTAAACTTACAAAATTGTCTCAGAGGAAGGAAAAAAATCTCAAACCTGTTGTTCATTCACCCACATTCAGGAAATAGAAGTAACCCTAAACCTGGGCTCAGCTTTGTATGCAGAGATGGATTGACTATAATGTTAACAGGATGGAGGAAGAAAGGAATCCAGCACAGGGTAGAGAACTGTGGAATCACCCAGGTTTGGCTACGTCACCTGAAAGAAACAAGTATACCAGGGGTGAGCATATGCTTCCTGGAAGGATCCAATATAAAAACAAGAGCCATTTCCCAATTCATAATTGATTAAAGAATTTATGCAGGAATTTTCAGAAGAAGAAATAGAAGCTATTTGTAACTGTTTGAAAAATATTTTCTAATCACTAATATTAAGAAAAATGCAATTTTTAACAACTCTGGGTTACTACCTTATACCCATCAGATTGTCTAACAATAGTAGAAAAGAAAAATGACAGATATTGGAAGGGATATGGAAAAATCAGGGCACTAATGCACTGTCAGTACTGTTTTAAAATGTTTCAAAACTTTGAGAGAACAATTTGGAATTATGTCCAGAGGACTATAAAATTGTGTCTAGCTTTTGAGCTGATAATAATACCACTACTAATCTGTATTCCAAGAAAAGGTAAAATAAAATGGAAAATGACCTATTTGTTCAAATGTATTTATAGAAAATCTTGTTGTATTGGCCCAAATTTGGAAATTGAGATATTGCTGATCCAAGTTGTAGTTAATGATCATAGTGATCATAATGATCACTTTTGAACTATAAGAAATTATTTTTAATTTTTTTTTACTTTAATAAATTTCCACATGAGTTTTCAAAACTTTAGAATCCAGATTCATTCTTTCCCTTCTTCCCTCCCCCCTACTGGAACTGTCAAGCAAATCAATGTAAATATAAATGTAATATCATGCAAAACATATTTCTACATTATTCATTTTTGTAAAGTGAATAATCTTATGTATCCAAAACCCCAAAACAAACAAACAAGTGATAAGTCATATGTTTTCAACTGAATTTCTACTCCAACATTTCTTTCTCTGGAGGTGGATCGCATTCTTTTTCATAAGTCCTTTAGAATTATCCTAGATATTGTTATTAATAACAAAGTCCATCACATTTGATCATTCCACAATATTGCTGTTATTGTGTACAACATTTTCCTGGTTTTGCTTATTTCACTTTGCATCAGTTCATGTAGATCTTTCCAGCTTTTTTCTGAAATCATCTTGTTCATCCTTCTTTCTATAACAATACTATTCCATCAAAATCATACACCACAATTTGTTCAGCCATTCCCCAATTGAGGGACATACCTTTAGTTTCCAATTCTTTCCCTTCCAAAAGAGAGAAGCTATGAATATTTTTTTTGTATGGGGAAGTCCTTTCCCATTTTTTTTTATCTCTTTGGGTTACAGATATAGTATTGGTAGCACTACTGGATCAAAGGGTATGCATTCTTTTATAGTCCTTTGGGCATAGTTCCAAATTGCCCACAAAAATGATTGAATTAGTTCACATCTCTACAATGTATGTGTCCAAATTTTGATGTATCGCCTTCAACATTTATTATTTTTCTTTACTGTCATATTGGCCAAACTGAAAGGTGTGAGGTGGTACCTCAGAGTTGTTTTAATTTACATTTCTTTAATCAAGTGTGATTTAGAATTTTTCATATAATTATTGATAGCTTTGATTTCTTCATCTCAAAACTATGTGTTTATATCTTTTGACCACTTATCAATAGAGGAACAACCTGGGCTCCTATAAATTTGACAGTTCTTTATATATTTGAGAAATGAGAACTGTATCACAGAAAATTGTTATATATGTTTTCTTTCAGTTTGCTGCTTCCCTTCAAAACCTGGTTGCACTGCATTTGTACAAAAACATTTTTTTAATATAACATAATCAGAATTATTCATGTTACACCTTATAGTTTCTCATTTGGTCACAAATGCTTTCCTTCTCCATAGATCTAACAGGTAAATGATTCTATATTCCTCTAATTTATTTATAATATCAAACTTTATTTAAATCATATGCCTATTTTGACCTTATCTTGTTCTAGGGTGTAATATATTGATCTAAATGTATTTTTGTCATACTGTTTTCCAATTTTCCCAGCAGTTTCAGTCATATAGTGAGTTGTTATCCCAAAATTTGGAATCTTTGGTTTAATCAAACATTAGATTGCTGATGTCATTTAACCCTAGTCTATTCCATTGATAGACACTTCTATTTCTTAGCCAGTACCAGATTATTTTGATAATTCCTGCTTTATAGTACAGTTTAAGATCAGGTACTGTGAAGACATCATCATTCACATTTTATTCCATTAGTTACCTTGGTATTCTTGACCTTTTGTTCTTCTAGTTGAATTTTGATATATTTTTTAATTCTATAAAAAAATTTTTGGTTAATTTGATAGGTTGAATAAGTAAATTAATTTAGGTACTATTGTGATTTTTATACTATTAGCTCAGCCTACTGTAATAAGGGATTATTTGAATGATAAATGATAACTAAAGATCAGATCTGCTAATCTCCCTTCCTCCCTCTTTCCCTTCAACCCCTGTTTACCTCCCTCCTCCCTTCCTCCCTCCTATTTCCCATTGATTCTTCAGTTGGTCTCTCTCAATCAACTCAGAGTGGTGTATCAAATAAATCACACTTTTCTCTTCTCTAAGATAAGTAATGGATTTATTAGGGAGAAAGGTAAAGGAAAGAAAAACGAGAAAAAGAGGGTTTGAGGTTTTCCTAAACACTAGAATAATTCCTAGGTTGGAGGATGGTGAAATATAGTTCAAATTGAGAAAATGGGCTAACAGGTCTAGAAATTCACTGTAACACAGCAGAGAAATCAGAGAGAGCAACTTTGTCCTTCTTTCTTTCTTTCTCCAAGGCAAAGAGACCCCTTCTCCTTTCTGACTCAAAGGCAAAGAGACCAAGAATTTCAGTTTGTTTTGGTCCTTCTCAACAGTCTTTTCTGGTGCCCATTCTAATCAGAATGTTCTCCGTGAAAGACAGCTCCAGAATCTTTGCTTTTCCAGCCTTATTTGCAGACTTCTTTTCAAGTTCTCTCCTCCTCACTACCCATGAACAATTAATATTGTTCCAGTTTTTTAGATCTAACTTCATTGCTGTGATGTGTTTTGTATTTGTGCTGATATAATTCCTGTTTTGTCAGATAGATTCCCTGGTATTTTATATTATCTATAGCAGTGATGGCAAACATTTTAGAGATTGAATGTCCAAACTTCAACCCTCATATTACATGTGAGCCCCCTGCCTCACCCCAGACAAGGGAGGGAAGAAGCACTCCCATTGGGCTTCTGGGTAGAGGGGTGGTTGATGTGAGAAATGTGTTCAGGCACATGTGGAGCCAGGGAAGAGAGCAGCCCCTTCCAGCATGTGTGCCATAGATTTATTGACACAAATCTAAAATGATTTTGAACTGTTTCTCTATCTAACTCTTGCTGCTGAACTTTGTTGGAAATGTATAAAAACACGGATGATTTCTTTGGGTTTATTTTTTATCCTGCAACTTTGTTAAAATCCCTATTTCAGACTTCCGGGTAATCATGGCTGCAATCTAGACGCCACACACTTCCTCTCCCCAGCACCGAACGAAATAGACTACATCAAAGGAGCATAAAATCACCTTTGGAGGAACAGAACGACTCCCCAGTACCCCACAGAGGCAAAGGTACGTGGGGCTTGAACATTTCCACACTAAAATAAGAAGGAAAAGCTTGCACAGAAAAGTGAACTGAGCCGCCCTTCCCCCACCCCACCTCCCCCACTAAACCAGAGTGAGCTACCTGAGCGCTCACCGGGACAGCGAGTGAGTGGGGAGCGCCTCTGTCTGGGGGGGCACTCCAGGGTCCTTGGGATCTGGGGACTGCCAGGAAAAAACGTCTCAGGGCGCTTTCACTGGAGAAGCCAGCGGACTTCGGGCGGGCTGCGCTGAACAACGCGCGCTGATTATCTGGGCGGAGCTGAATACCTGGGCTCGGAGGCTGGGAAGAACTAGTCTGAAGCAACCTAAATTCACAGAAAAACCACTCTTATAACCCAGACCCCAGACCAAAAAGGAAAGGGAAATAAAACCACCGAAGGGATGGCTCACATGGCCCAAAATCAAGCCTCCAGGAAGAAAGGGAAAAAAGTGACTATTGAAAACTTTTATGGTGGAAGTACCCAAGGGAAAGAGGAGAATGAAGAGGAAATCCAAAAAAATTCAGAACACGCCTCCCAAAAAGGAAACTATCAACAAGCTCTGGAAGATCTCAAACTGGAACTTATCCAAAAGATGGAAACCTTCTGGAAAGAAAAATGGGAGAAAGAGATCAGCTGTCTGACAGATAAGACTGCTCAATTGGAAAAAGAACTCGAAGCATCCAATAGAAGGGCAGACAAGGCTGAAAAGCAAATCCAGTCCCTAATGACCAGAATTAAGGACCTCGAAGAAAGTGAGATGATAAAACAGCAAGAATCAATAAAGCAAACCCAATAATTAATGAATTGGAAGAAAACATAAAATATCTCACTGAGAAGGTCACGGACCTGGAGAACAGAGGAAGATGAGAAAATCTCCGTATCATCGGTCTCCCAGAAAAACCAGAGGTAAACAACAAATTGGATTTTATTCTAGAGGAGATTATAAAAGAAAATTGCCCCCACGTTCTGGAGCAAGGGGGCAAAATAGAAATAGAAAGGATTCATAGAACACCTTCTATACTAAATCCCCAAAAGACAACGCCTAGGAATGTAATTGCCAAATTCAAGAGCTTCCAAGTAAAGGAGAAAATCCTACAAGAAGCCAAGAAGAAGAGCTTCAGATATAAGGGGGCTCCCATAAGGATCACACATGACTTAGCGGCTAACACACTAAGAGACCGCAAAGCATGGAACACGATATTTAGAAAGGCAAGAGAGCTGGGTCTCCAACCAAGAATCAACTACCCAGCAAAACTGACTATATACTTCCAGGGGAAAGTATGGGCATTCAACAAAATAGAAGATTTCCAAGCATTTGCTAAGAAAAGACCAGAGCTCTGTGGAAAGTTCGATATCCAAGCACAGAAAGCAAGAGAAACATGAAAAGGTAAATATGAAAGAAAGGGAAAAGGAGATAAATCTTATCTTTCTCTTTAAGTCAAACTCTCTTCTATAAGGACTACATTTACATCTAACTATATATATTAATATGTGGGGAAAATGTTTTGTGTAACTCTCATAAATTGTATCATCATAAGAGTAGTTAGAAGAAACATGCATAGGGAAAGATTGGGGAATCAAGAAGATTTGGGGAAAGTTGGGGCAAAAAAAGGAAAAGGGAGGGGGGAATCGCGATAATACTAAGATTAACTTCAAGAAATAGGGGGGGAATCAATAGAATAAACTTTCCCATATAAAGATACACATGGGAAGGGGAGGGGAAGAACTCTCATATGAGAAGGAGAGGAAGAGAGCGTGAAGTGGAAGTACTTAAACCTTACTCTCAGTGAAATCAAATCTGAGAGGGAAGAACATCTAGATCCAGTGGGATCCTGAATTCTATCTTATCCATTAGGGCAAGAAAGAAAGGAAAATTAAGGAGGGGGAGGGGGGAGGGAGCACAAAAAGGGAGGGAAGGAGAGGGGGGAGGGGAAGGGAGCATAAAAAGGGAGGGGCTAGAAAGGGAAGCATCCCAAGGGAGGGGACTAGGGGGACTGACCTAAAGTAAATCACTGGTTCAAAAGGAGAAAGCTAAAGAAGAAAGGTCAGAACTAGGGGAAGACATCAAAATGCCAGCGAATCCACAAATAACAATCATAACTTTGAACGTGAATGGGATGAACTCACCCATAAAACGCAGACAAATAGCAGATTGGATTAGAACACAAAACCCTACCATATGTTGTCTTCAAGAAACACATATGAGACGGGTTGACACTCACAAGGTTAGAATTAAAGGTTGGAGTAAGACCTTTTGGGCCTCAACTGATAGAAAGAAGACAGGAGTAGCAATCATGATATCTGACAAAGCCAAAGTACAAATAGACCTGATCAAAAGGGACAGGGAAGGTAAATATATTCTGCTAAAAGGAAGTATAGACAATGAGGAAATATCACTAATCAACATGTATGCACCAAATGGTATAGCATCCAAATTTTTAATAGAGAAACTAGGAGAATTGAAGGAGGAATTAGACAGTAAAACCATATTAGTGGGAGACTTGAACCAACCACTATCAAATTTAGATAAATCAAATCAAAAAATAAATAAGAAAGAGGTAAAAGAGGTGAATGAAATCTTAGAAAAATTAGAATTAATAGACATATGGAGAAAAATAAATAGGGACAAAAAAGAATACACCTTCTTTTCAGCACCACATGGCACATTCACAAAAATAGATCATACACTAGCTCATAGAAACATGGCACTTAAATGCAGAAAAGCAGAAATATTAACTGCAGCCTTTTCAGATCACAAGGCAATTAAAATATTGATCGGCAAGGGTACATGGAGAGCCAAATCAAAAATTAATTGGAAATTAAATAACATGATACTCCAAAATCGGATAGTTAGAGAAGAAATCATAGAAACAATTAACAATTTCGTTGAAGAAAATGACAACGGCGAAACATCCTTTCAAACCTTATGGGATGCAGCCAAGGCAGTACTTAGAGGAAAATTCATATCCCTGAGTGCATATATTAACAAATTAGGGAGGACAGAGACCAAGGAATTGGAAATGCAAATCAAAAAACTTGAGAATGAACAAATTAAAAACCCCCAGAAGAAAACCATACTAGAGATCCTAAAAATTAAGGGAGAAATTAATAAAATAGAAAGTGACAGAACTATTGAGCTAATAAACAAGACTAGAAGCTGGTACTTTGAAAAAACAGACAAAATAGACAAAGTACTGGTTAATTTAATTAAAAAAAGGAAAGAAGAAAGGCAAATTAATAGCATCAAGGATGAAAAGGGGGACCTCACCTCAAATGAAGAGGAAATTAAGGCAATCATTAAAAACTACTTTGCCCAACTATATGGCAATAAATTTACCAATCTAGGTGATATGGATGAATATTTACAAAAATATAAATTGCCTAGACTAACAGAAGAAGAAATAGTTTTCTTAAATAATCCCATATCAGAAATTGAAATCCATCAAGCCATCAAAGAACTGCCTAAGAAAAAATCCCCAGGGCCTGATGGATTCACCAGTGAATTCTATCAAACATTCAGAGAACAGTTAACCCCAATATTATACAAACTATTCGACATAATAAGCAAAGAGGGAGTCCTACCAAACTCCTTTTATGACACAAGCATGGTACTAATTCCAAAGCCAGGCAGGCCAAAAACAGAGAAAGAAAACTATAGGCCAATCTCCCTAATGAATATAGATGCAAAAATCTTAAATAGGATACTAGCAAAAAGACTCCAGCAAGTGATTAGAAGGGTCATCCACCATGATCAAGTAGGATTCATACCAGGGATGCAGGGCTGGTTCAACATTAGGAAAACTATCCACATAATTGACCACATCAACAAGCAAACCAACAAGAATCACATGATTATCTCAATAGATGCAGAAAAAGCCTTTGATAAAATACAACACCCATTCCTACTAAAAACACTAGAAAGCATAGGAATAGAAGGGTCATTCCTAAAAATAATAAACAGTATATATCTAAAACCATCAGCTAATATCATCTGCAATGGGGATAAACTAAATCCATTCCCATTAAGATCAGGAGTGAAACAAGGATGCCCATTATCACCTCTATTATTCGACATTGTATTAGAAACACTAGCAGTAGCAATTAGAGAAGAAAAAGAAATTGAAGGCATCAAAATAGGCAAGGAGGAGACCAAATTATCACTCTTTGCAGATGACATGATGGTCTACTTAAAGAATCCTAGAGATTCAACCAAAAAGCTAATTGAAATAATCAACAACTTTAGCAAAGTTGCAGGATACAAAATAAACCCACATAAGTCATCAGCATTTCTATATAATTCCAACACAGCTCAGCAGCAAGAACTAGAAAGAGAAATCCCATTCAAAATTACCCAAGACAAAATAAAATACTTAGGAATCTATCTCCCGAGACAAACACAGGATCTATATGAACACAACTACAAAACACTTTCCACACAACTAAAACTAGATTTGAACAATTGGAAGAACATTAACTGCTCATGGGTAGGATGAGCCAATATAATAAAAATGACCATCCTACCCAAACTCATCTATCTATTTAGTGCCATACCCATGGAACTCCCAAAAATTTTTTTTACTGATTTAGAAAAAAACATAACAAAGTTCATTTGGAAAAACAAAAGATCAAGGATACCCAGGGAATTAATGAAAAAAAATACAAAGGAAGGGGGTCTTGCAGTCCCAGATCTCAGACTATATTATAAAGCAGCGGTCATCAAAACAATTTGGTACTGGCTAAGAGACAGAAAGGAGGATCAGTGGAATAGACTGGGGGCAAGCAACCTCAGCAAGACAGTATATGACAAACCCAAAGATCCCAGCTTTTGGGACAAAAATCCACTATTTCATCAAAACTGTTGGGAAAATTGGAGGACAGTGTGGGAAAGATTAGGCTTAGATCAACACCTCACACCCTACACCAAGATAAATTCAAAATGGATGAATGACTTGAACATAAAGAAGGAAACTATAAGAAAATTAGGCGAACACAGAATAGTATACATGTCAGACCTTTGGGAAGGGAAATACTTCAAAACCAAGCAAGAATTAGAAAGAATTACAAAATGCAAAATAAATAATCTGGATTACATCAAATTAAAAAGTTTTTGTACAAACAAAACCAATGTAACCAAAATCAGAAGGGTAGCAACAAATTGGGAAACAATCTTCATAAAAACCTCTGACAAGGGTTTAATTACTAAAATTTATAAAGAACTAAATCAATTGTACAAAAAATCAAGCCATTCTCCAATTGACAAATGGGCAAGGGACATGAACAGGCAATTCTCAGCCAAAGAAATCAAAACTATTAATAAGCACATGAAAAAGTGCTCTACATCTCTTATAATCAGAGAGATGCAAATCAAAACAACTCTGAGGTATCATCTCACACCTAGCAGATTGGCTAACATGACAGCTATGCAAAGTAATGAATGCTGGAGGGGATGTGGCAAAGTAGGGACATTAATTCATTGCTGGTGGAGTTGTGAATTGATCCAACCATTCTGGAGGGCAATTTGGAACTATGCCCAAAGGGCGATAAAAGACTGTCTGCCCTTTGATCCAGCCATAGCACTGCTGGGCTTGTACCCCAAAGAGATAATGGACAAAAAGACTTGTACAAAAATATTCATAGCTGCGCTCTTTGTGGTGGCCAAAAATTGGAAAATGAAGGGATGCCCCTCAATTGGGGAATGGCTAAACAAATTGTGGTATGTGTTGGTGATGGAATATTATTGTGCTAAAAGGAATAATAAAGTGGAGGAATTCCATGTGAACTGGAACAACCTCCAGGAAGTGATGCAGAGCGAAAGGAGCAGAACCAGGAAAACATTGTACACAGAGACTGATACATTGTGGTACAATCGAATGTGATGGACTTCTCCATAAGTATCAATGCAATTTCCCTGAACAATCTGCAGGGATCTAAAAAAAATACTACCCACAAGCAGAGGATAAACTGTGGGAGTAAAAACACCGCTGAAAAGCAACTGCTCGACCACAGGGTTGGAGGAGATAAGACTGAGGAGAGACTCTAAATGAACACTATAATGCAAACTCCAACAACAGGGAAATGGGTTCGAGTCAAGAACACATGTGATAACCAGTGGAATCATGCGTCGGCTATGGGAGAGGGAAAGGCGGGGGGGGGGGGAAGGGGAGGAAAAGAAAACGATCTTTGTTTCCAGTGAATAATGTATGAAAACGACCAAATAAAATAATATTAAAATTAAAAAAAAAATCCCTATTTCAACTATTTTTTTAAGTTGATTTTCTAGGATTCTCTAAGGATACTATCATGTCATCTGCCAAAGTGATAGTTTTATATTCTTATTGCCTACTTTAATTCATCCAATTTCTTTTTCTTCTCTATTTGTTTAAACTAGCATTTATAGTATTATGTTAAATAACAGTGGTGATAATGGGCATTCTTGCTTCACTCCTGATCTTATTAGAAAGGCATCTAACTTGCTCATATTGGAGATAATGCTTGCTGATGGTTTTAAATAAATGCTACCTATTATTTTAAGGAAAGGCCCTTTTATTCCTATGCTTTCTAATGTTTTCAATAGGAATGAGTGTTGAATTTTGTCAAAGACTTGTTCTGCACCTATTGAAATAATCATGTGATTTCTGTTAGTTTGATTATTGATATGGTCAATTATGCAGGTGGTTTTCCTATTCAACTGGCCTTGCATTCCTGGTATAAATCCCACCTGGTCAGAGTGAATAATCTGTGTGATATATTGCTGTAGTACTTATGCTTGATTTTATTTGAAAATTTTCCAACAATGCTCATTGGCAAAAATGATCTGAAATTTCCTTTTTTGCTTATTGGTTTTCCTGGTTTAGCTATCAGCACCTATCTGTGACATTAATAGAATTTAGTAGGACTCCTTCTTTGCTTATTTTGCCAAATAGATTGTCTAATATTGGGATTAATTATTTTTAAATGTTTGAAGGATTCACTTGTGAATCCATCTAGTCCTTACCACTCTTCTGCCTTAGATTCTAAGGTAGAAGGTAAGGGTTTAAAAATAAATAAATAAAAATCTGGATGCTATACCACTTGGTGTATATATGTTAAATACTGATATTCATTGTCTGAACTACCTTATATCAAGATGTAATTGCCTACCTTATCTCTTTTAATCAGATTTTTTTTTGCTTTAGCTTTGTCTATAATCATGATTGCTACTGCTGTTTTTTTTTTTCTCAGTTGAAGTCCACTAGATTCTGTTCCAGTCCTTACCTTTACTCTATGTGTGTCCAAATGCATCAAATGTGTTTTGTATAAACAACATATGGTGGGATTTTGGTTTTTAATCCACTCTGTTATCCACTTCTGTTTTATGGATGAGTTCAGTCTAATTGCATTCACAGTTTTGATTACTATTTGTGTATTCCCTTCCATCTCATTTTCCTCTTTTATTCCTGTCCTTTATCCTTTCATTCTTTCCCTCCACACCAGTGTTTTGTTTTTAATTACCCCTCTGATTCTCCCTCCCTTATATTACTCCCTTACCCACCACAACCTTTCTTATTCTCTTTCTACTTCCCCGTAGGGTAAAATAGGATACTATACCCTAATGAATCTCAATGTTCTTATCTCTATGAGTCAATTTCAAGGAGAGTAAGGTCTAAGTATTTTCCATAAACAACCTCATCCTCCCCTCCACTGTAATAGTTCCACTCAACCCATGCCTCTATATGTGATATAATTTACCCCATTTTACTTCTCTCTTCCCATTTTGCTTAAGGCAAATCCTCTTTCTAATCCTGAGATTTTTTCTTCTTTTTTTTACTTATATTCTTAAACAACTTTCTACCACACCCTCTATTTTTGTATACTTCTAACTACAATTATAATGATACATTTTTATGTTAGAGATATCTTTCCATAAGACTATAAATAACTTGACCTTATCGAAGCCCTTTTTTTTCTCTTTCTTATTGACCTTTTTATGCTTCCTTTGAATTTTGTATTTGGACATCAAATTTTATGTTTTAATCCAGTGTTCTCTTCAGGAATGCTTCTATTTTATTAAATGACCATACTTTCCCCCCAAAGAATATGATCAGTTTTGAAGGGTAGGTGATTCTTGGATATAAATCAGTTCTTTTGCCTTCTGGAATATCATATTCTGAGCACTCTGGTTCTTCCATGTAGAAGCTACCAGATTTGGTGTAATTCAAACTAGGGATCCATGATATATAATTTCTTTTTTCTCAAATTATAGCTTTTTCTCCTTGGCCTGTGAGCTCTTGACTTGGCTATAATATTCCTGGTAGTTGTCATCTGAGAATTTATTGCAGGAGGTAATCTGTAGATTCTTTCAATTTCTATTTTACCATGTTTTTCAAGATATTAAGGGCAGTTTTCTTTGATAATTCTTTGTAATATGATAACTAGGCTTTTTTTTTTATCATTACTTGCAGGTAGTCTAATAATTCTCGAATTGTCTCTAATGGAACTATCGTCTAGATCAGTTGTTCTTTCAATGAAATATTTAATATTTTCTTTTATTTTGCTTTATTGTTTTTAGTGTCTTGTAAATTCATTAGCTTCTGTTTGCACAATTCTAATTTTTAAAGACTGTATTTCTACCATGACCTTTTGATTCTCCTTTTCCATTTCATCTATTCTGCTTTTTATGGAATTTTTTTTCTTTTTTGGATGTTTTTGCTTCTTTTCCCAGTAGGTCAATTATGTTTTTTAAATAATTATTTTGTTCATTGGATTTTTGTGCCTCTTTTTCTAATTGATCAATGTTGCTATTTAAATTGCTATTTTCTTTTTGCATTACTTTCATTTCTTTTCCCCATTTTTCTTCAACCTGTCTTATTTGTTTATTTATTGCTTATTGAGTTCTTCTAGCATTGAAGACCAATTCCCATTTTCCATTGGTGATTTGCATTTGGTTACTTGAATCTGTGCTTTGTCTTTTGTCTACATAGAACTTTTCTACAATTCGGTGTTTCTTTTGCTGTTTGCTCATTTCCCTTGCCTTTTTTCCTGTGGACTGGAAGTTCTGAAAGCTGCTGATTCTGTCTCCTCTGCTTATAGTTTTCAGGACTCAGCACTTTCATCTCTTTTCCCCTGGAACTAAGGGGTTCACCACAGTGCAGGCTTGAAAGGGCCAAGTGCTATAGACTTCTGGGCCTCAATGAAGGCTGGTGCAGGGCCCAAGACTTCAAGGGGTGGGTGTGGGGTGTTCTGTTGTTGGTTTAGGAAGGATCCCAGTATCCCATAGTTGCGCTATGCCCAGGCTTGGAACGTGGTACACTATGTGGGGGGATGATGGTTGACCAGCACTCCTCTGTGTGAAGTTTTGCTTCTGGTTCCCTCTTATCCTGTGAAAATTGTCTCTCTGCCTACCTTTCAAGTTGAGATGGGTGGAAGTGTCCCCTCACTCTGTCTTGCGTTTGGTCTTGACTCTTGTCATTTTGAGGTGCTTTTAAAGGATTGGTTTGGAAGGATTGTCAGAGCAGATTCAACTGTAACTGAATCCTCATAGTTTCACCCCTCCCTGCTATAAGAAATTGTGAGCGGGCTGGTTTCAGAAAACACCTTGGTCAACATTTGAAGTGATGCAAGGTGGAGTGTGCAGAACAGAGAACACCATACACAGTAAGAGAGCAATGGGAACTTTGTAGCAATGAAAAAATGTGAAAACCAGGTACTCTGTAAAAATATAGTCATCCTGTGATATTGAAGTCACTTTAAAAGACTGATATATATTAATTTAAGGTCACCAAGGAATTCACTTATATAACTCCAAAATGAAACACTCAAGTCAACTGCCAATTTTTTGTGGTGTTTTAATTATAAACAGGAGGAAGAAAGTATTAGAGGGTGAGAGAGAGAGAGAGAGTGAGAGAGACAGAGAGAGAGACACACAGAGAGAGACACACACACACAGAGACAGAGAGAGAGACACAGAGGGAGAGAGAGAGGGAAAGAGAGAGAGGCAGAGAGACAGAGAGACAGAGACCGAGATGGAGACAGAGAGAGACAGAGACAGAGAGAGAGAGAGAGAGAGAAGGAAGAGGTTTAACTCAGACCCCACTCTGGCTCAGGCTGTCAGGTTGAGCCAAAGTGGGCTTTAGGGCCTTGGATAGCCAAGGCAAAGAAAAGGGATCAGTCCTTAGCACTCATGTGACCAATTTGAAGGAAAGTAGTCCACGGGGCTCTTCCAACTCCAAGCACCAGCCTGGAACTGACTCTACCCCAACTCAGGGAAGTCCCGAGAACTCCATAGGCTGTTCTCTACCTCACTTCCTGTCTCTCCTGTGCTCTAGCTTGACCTAGGACCGCCCAGGGGTCTGTCCTTTCTGCACATATCTCTTGAAGGTCGTATTCTCAAATAATTAAATCTTGAGTTTGCTGCAGCCCTTCCTAATTTTGTTACACTGAGTAGGGTGGAGAATGTAGTTTCCAAGACCTGATTCTGTTATTCCAAGTATCTCTATTGTTATTGATCAGGAAATAGCTAAATCTGATCTTCTAAAGAATGGTCTGATTGGGATCGAATCGTTTTGAAATTCACAATCCACAACATTTTTAAAAAGCTCAGGAGAAAAAAATGTTTTTCATTTTCAGACAGGGAACTGATAAACTCTGAGGGCACATGGAAGCAGTTTTTCGATTTCTTTCAATTTCTTTTTTTTTTACAGCATGACTAATATGGAAATATGTTTTGTATGACTCCATGTGTGTAATTGGTATCTTATTGGTTGCTGTCTTTCTCAACGGTAGGGGAGGGGCTGGAGGAAGAGAGGGCTTGGATCTGAAAATTGAAAGAAAATTAATTAAAAAAGAAGTAGCTTAGAGCAGTCAGTCATATTTCCATTTCCTTGTATTCTTCCCCAACTCTGTCTCACAGTTACTGGGGTAGCAGAGAGCAGGGCTGCCTCAAATTCCTCCTCCAAAAGTGGTAGAAAACCTCACCCTGCTCCTAAAATGGATAGGAAACATTTTAAAACATATCCTATCCCCTGTACCTATACCACAAAAGCATGCATATACCAAAATCTAGACAAGGGCAGTGAAGAGTAGTGAATAAAGGCCCAACCTCATAGTCAGGAAGATTTGGGTTCAAGTCCTGCCATTCAAGATTTGCTAGCTCTGGATCATGGACAAGTCACACAATCTCTGAACTAACTGTGAGATGAAAAGTTGTAAAGGAGCTACTGAACTACATTAGAGAAAGTTGTTTATACAGTGGAACTTCTCTAAACTTAAGAGAGATCACTGGGCTAAACAACAACAATAAAATCAACATTAAAAAGGCAAACAAAAAATACCCATTTGTCACATGGCATTGTTAAAAAATGGATTTTGACCCTGAAGTATGAGCAGGTAGATGTCCAGGCCACATCACCAACAGAGAGCAAGATCAATTTGTACATGTGTCCCTTGTGACCCCACCATCTTTCTATCGACATAAACGAGAGGTGATCAGAACAGTGCCTTCCTGTGAAGGGCCTAGTGGATGATGGTTTTTTATTAGCCATCTTTCACTCTATTGGATTCCCTCAGTAAAAAAAAAAAATATGACAAAATCTAATCAAAAGAATATAAAAAAGGAATTGTCACCCTCTTTTCTATAAAATGTAAAATAACTTCAACTGTGACTTCAGCAATGATTTACTGCCTATATAAATGAGCAGCCACACCGATAGGCAGATGTCTGATGGGAAGGTGTGATAAATATTCATCAATATAGTTAATATGAAAACGTTTTCTTCTCTGCTACTTATTCCACTTTACTTATTTCTACTTGCTGGAGAGGTAGACATATTAAAATATTAATTTTCCGCTTTACTGGAATGATTTCAGAGTCAAGTGCCATTAAAATTCCCGAATGTAAATATGAGAAAGGAGGATATGACTTGCACTAATCCTCTTCATTGGTTTAAAAAAAATCTATTTATTTGCCCTTTTTCATCCTCTGTTTCAAGATTCTTTAAAATAAATGGCTTGATAAGGTTTATATGAATGATGTTTAAGGTTGGACAGTAGTTTAATATATATCCAGATCGAGATATGCTTACATTATCTTCCTATCTATTGATCTATCTATCTATCCAATCACCCATCTATCTACGCATCTATCTATCTATAAATTTTCAGTTATTTCAGCTGTGATTGACTCTTTGGCATCCCATTTGAGGTCTTCTTGGCAAAGATATTGGAGTGATTGGCCATCCCTTCTCTAACTCATTTTATATATAAGGAACTGAGTCAAACAGGGTTAAATGACTTGCCCAAAGTCACAGAGTCAGCAAATACCTGAGGCCAGATTTGATCTCAGGTCTTCATGATTCGATGCCCTGCACTTTCCTTCCTATGTATCTGTGTGCACACATGTGTACTCACACACACACACACTTACATGGATCTGATACATTTCTACAAATTGCTTTTGGATAATTAGAAAAATGCCATCTCCTTTCTCTCACTCCTCCTCCTCCAATCCTGGCAACTGGTAAGGGTATATATATTTCACTTTCTAAATAGAACTTTTGGAGGCAGCATGGCAGAATGGCTAGTAATAGCTACTGAAATCGTTTCCTATCTCCCTTATTCCATGCTGTTTGTGTGACCTTACATAAATCACTAGCAGTTCATCTTAGGCAATTGGGCTACAGTTTGCAGAACTGTAGTCAATGTGCATTAGCAGAGCTGCCCCACACCAATTAAATCAGAGATTATGACAAGGAGAAACAAATAGCCCTGAGACAGCATTTTCATGGGACTTTTGATTGATTTTCTCAAAACCGAGGCATCATTTTCATGAGGAAACAAATTGCTGGAGTAGAAGGTTTGTAAGATTGTGACCACACTCTAGTGGATTGGGGAATAACACAGCATGTGTCTATTAAGGGCTGGACCATCTGCAATCCTATTCTTTAACTACACCTGTGGAGAATAGTGTCGACCAGGAGAAGCAGCGTGGGTTTTGCCCAAGAGCATGAGTTTCCCTGACTGGAAGAAGTGATCCATTGGGAACTCCGAGTATACGCTACTTCCAGGAGCTAAGGAGAAGATCATGAAAATGATTTGCATCAACCAGGCTTTTCTTTTAGTTAACAATCACAGAAAGACTGTTATTTATGACTATTTGCTTAGCAGTAGAAGTGCTGCATTCACACATCTTTTAAAACATGGTTGTAGGAATTAATTGGCTACACAAAATACAGTTAAGCTTGTACAGTAGGCAGGAATCTATGCTAGTGGATTTTTGTTATCTGTATAAAGTCCTATTCTCTATGATCCTATATAACTCTCTTCTACTTTAAAAGAGGTAACCATTCATCATGAGGCTATTATTGCAGTAGACATTACATAGGAACCAATTAAAATGAATTTAGTGCTGATCCACACAAGAGCCAAAAACTCATGATAAGATATATTTGCAAACACCTAAAATGACCCGAGTATTAGCAGAGGAAGAAAAGGAGCTAAAGGAAAGATTTCCGGATGTTGGCGAGCCCCATGTTTAGGAAAAATTAGAATCATGTAATGGGGTATTTCTTGAAGATGCCAATATTGCTTCATATTGATTTTTCCCTATAGGATGTCAAAGTCTTAAAAATCTGGACTATTATGTAACAATAGCTCAAACCAGTGCCTGGCACCTAGCAAACAATAAATGCTTCCTGAATTACTTATAATCTCAGGTAAGGGTTGGGGGCAGGAAGGAATGATGGACAGAGTAAAGAGGAAAGATAATTTGAAATTCAAATATGTATATATATATATATGTTAAAATTGTTTTCACATATAATTGGGAGAAAATAAAATATGATTAAAAATAAATGCTTGCTGAATGGAACTGAATAAGGCCTTCCTGTCACATGTTTACATATTAGAAGGCAGTAAATGTTATCTTGGCAGTTGCTAACTTCAAATTGATAACAATTAAAACCACCAAAATGGGAAATGCCATCTGTCTCCAAGGATCATAGCTTTGGAGCACAGAAAGTAGGTTTCATTTGTTTGACCTAGTAAGTAGAATCAAGTAGAGATAATGAAATTAACAATAATTAATTTCTTCATAAAGGCAAGATGCAAATATGTCCTAACAATTAAAGCCACTTAAATGTGGAATGTCCATGAGGAGGGATAGTGGCTACTTCCTCTCTGGAGGTTATCAGTCCAAAGTTGGAGGATTATTTGGTGAATATATTTTAAAATGGAATCTTATTACAGTCCAGGTTAGAAATAGAGAATCAATGGAATTTCTTCCAAATAAGAAATTCTGAGACTTTGGATTGATTAAAAGAATACTTAGAACCCCAGCTTTTGGGACAAGAACTCACTATTTGACAAAAACTGCTGAGAAAATTGTAAAACATTATTGGAGAGATTGTTTAGATCAATATCTCATACCCAATACCAATATAAATTCAAATTGGGTAATAATGACAAATATAAAGAGGGAAATTTTAAATAAGCTAAGTGAACATAGAATAGCATACCTATCAGATCTATTGGTAAGAAAATAATTTAAGACTAAACAAGAGAGTGTGTTACAAGATGTAAAATGAATAATTTGGATTTTACTAAATTTTAAAAATTTTGTAAAACAAAACCAATACAATCAAAATTAAAAGGGAAGCAACCAACTGAGAAAAATGTAACAAAAATCTTGGACAAAGGTCTCATTTCCCAAATTTATAAGGAACTAAGTTATATTTGTAAGAAATCAAGCTATTCCCCAATTGACAAATGGTCAGGGGATATGAATAGGCAGTTTTCAGATGCAGAAGTAAAAACTATAAATAATCACATGAAAAAGTATTCTAAATCTCTCCTGATTAGAGGAATGCAAATGAAAATAAATGTCTGAGGTACCATATCAAACCTAGCAATTCAGTCAATATGACAATAAAGGAAAACAATAAATATTGGAGGGGACGTGGCAAAATTGGCATGCCAAATGCATTGCTGATGGAGTTATGAATGGATTCAACCATTCTGGAAGGCAATTTGGAATTATGCCCAAAAGTCTTTAAATGACTGTCTACCCTTTGATCCAGCCATATTACTGCTAGGTTTGTACCCCAAAAAGATAATAATGAAAATGTTGGCACAAAAATATTCATAGTTGTGCTCTTTGTCATGGCAAAAAAAATGGAAAATGAGGGAGAGTCCCTTGATTGGGGAATGGCTGAACAAATGGTAGTATCTAATGATGATGGAATACTATTTTGCAATCAAAATTGATGAACTGGAAGATTTCTGTATGAACTAGAAAGACCCCAATGAACTGATGCAGAGTGGAATGAGCAGAACCAGGAGAACATCATACAAAAATAGTGAAATGATCTGCCCAGGTTTATGTAGTTAGTATAGGGCTGAGGCTCTATTTGGACTAAGTGAAGGTCCAGGACTCTGTCAGCCACTATGATCTCAGAGTTCTTCTTGGGTAGAATAGAAGACCTTAGAAGGCAGGGATCATTCTAATTTTTAGCACAGATCTTATACAAAATAAATATTGAATAAGCATTAATTTAAGTTAGCATTTTTTTTAATTTGGGGCAAGAACAATGGAAAGGATCTAATAGGCTTGATAACATTTCCTGACAATTATCTAGCCTGCATTTGTAGGTATTCAGTGGTGGTGGTACCTAAAAGAATGGTATAGAATAGGTGGCATAGAGAGCACTTGTCAGGAAGACCTGAGTAACTGGACTGTCTTCAGCTACTTCCTTGATGTGTGAGTCTAGTCAAGTCACTTTATTTCTCTCATTTTCATTTTTCTTATTTGTGAAATGGACATACTACTTATACTTGCTTCCCAGGGTTGCTGTGAAGATTAATTGAGGTAATAATTATAAAGCTCTAAACACAAAGCCTGGAATATAACGCTATATAAATGTTTGTTATTATTATTTTTTAATTATTCCTCTGAAGCTACTCATTATATGTTTGGAGAGTTCTGTCTAACTCTTATTGAGTTCCCTTATGTTAAGCAAACATGAGCTTCTTGGCTTTGTCTGGGGGTCTAATGAGAATGACAGAATAGACAATGGGAAGGGATGAAAGGAAGAGTGGACACAGGGTAGCTGGTCACCTGGTCATACTCCTGTAACTGAGACCAGGATTGTTTTGTTTGTTTGTTTTATGTGCAAATGGAATTAGGATATTGAAATAGATGCTTATAATATAAGGTTTAAGTTAGTTGCTTTATTATTTATGATTATTGAATCATTTGTATTTGTTAAAGCAAATGTTAATGTGCCCCAAAGCCAATTTGAAACTTGTGCTAAAGAGGAAAACTATTTCAGTTTCCATGATCAGCTAGATTCTCCCTAACACTCTAACTTCAAAAAACAGAAGTGAAAGAAACCATGTAGATTTAGAGCAATTGTAAATGACTCTTAATTTGATATCTCTGGCTCATCTTTCTCTTTTTTAATGCACCATCCGCATAACTATCAAGATGACTTCCCCATTCACAAAATCAACAAGTATGCCCTGTTATTTCCAGTAAAAAAAATTTACAATAAAAACAGCAGAAAAATGAATAAACAAGAACAAACTCCTTTGTTTAGCCTTTAAAAACCTCCCCAACCTTTATCATCCCCATCTCTCCTGACTCACTACATACTTTTTCCTTTGCTTCCATCTTCAGTACAAACTGACTTTCTTTCTAATCCTCATACACAACATGCCATCTCCCATCTCCACAATTTTGTGCAAGATGCTTCCTCCAATGCACTGTCTCCTCACTTCTCAGAATCCTTATCTTCCCACCAAATTCAGGAATGTATGGGTATTCCAGGAGGCATAGCCACTTCAGGGCTGCTTTCTTCCTTTGGTGTCCATCTACCATCAGTTTGTACCTTTGGTTCCAAGAAGCTGTAACATGTACAACAGCCACACTCTGGTACAATGATCTCAGCTAAAATAGGCTAAACCAGGTTGAGGGTAATCAACAGGTCCCAAACCTGCCATTGACTTAGGAAGGCATCTGCCCCAGACATGTGAAGACTTCCCCTGGTGGAAGGAGTGGATAAGAACAATTTGTTCCAACAAAAAACACTGCCATGAAGGCAGTGGAAGCAGATGCCGTGGAGCGCTTAGAATTTGGTAGATATGGAAAAAAGCCAAGATGCATATATAATGTACCTCAATCCATCACTGATTGTTTTAACTTTCATTTTTCCTCTGGACTTTGATGACTCTAGAAGAGTGAGGCAATTGACTCCATGAGACTCTTCCTCATCTAAACTAGATTTATGTGTGACTCACAAGATATCATTCATGATACTAACGGTCCTATTTGAGTGTGAAGGAAGAGAGCCAACCAACCAACCAACCAAATTCAGCTCAAGTACCAGCTTCTACAAGTACCACCTTCTACATGATCTGAGAGTTGTTGTGAACAATTCCACTAGTTAGTTGCCATTTCCTTTGCCTCTGTTTTAATTATAGTAAGACTGTCAGGATTGAAGTTATTTAGTTCCATCCCTAGTAGGAATGAAAGAAGGAATGGGTGCATAGAAATTATTAATGACTTATTATATGCAAACATAGTGCTAATTATTGTGGATTCTCATATTGGAAGCAAGGTGTTTTCTATCCCTTGAGTTAGCATTTTAATTAAGCAAGTCAATACATAGAGGAGAATTGTGCCTAGAGAAGGTGGAGATGTTAAATATAATGGATAGGACCATGTGGTGTTTCATTGTTTGTGGGCCTTTTATGGAAATAATGATAATCATGACTTGATTACTATTCCTAGGTGAAGAGATGAGAATCAATAGTAGGGAGGTAAATGGTGAACTGAAAGGACAATTTTGAGTTTCTTCACTTCTACTCACTAGAAAATGACATGAAGAGCAACAATGAATGAATCAGAGCTATTCTTAGAGAGGAAGGAGAAAGGGGTCTTAGAGGAATGGGGGTCATTTTGCATTTTTCTACTTTCCATTAAGTTTTGTGGTCAAATAATTCTTCACCAACTACCCAGGTTACTGATAATTATCAAGCTCTCTGCTCTCTGTTACCTTGTTTCATAAAAAGGAGAAGCAATATGATGTTGGGACAATATTGGCAGTCTACCTAATATGGTAGTTTCTTGCATTTCATTAGCATAGGTTTCAACAGTTAAGGATCTATGGCACCAGAACATTTCATCTCAGCTATAGTTTCCCTTTCAGGACTGTGCCTAGTGCTGGTTTCTCTTACTAGAAAAGAGATGACAATGATTGTAAGGGAGAAAAAAAGATGGCAATTCTGACTGATGAGATTCTAATGGTGACCAGTGAGATTTGTAAACATCTTGAAATGTGTGATTTTATAATGACCATAATTATTCAGGTTTTGGAAGGCAAGACTGTGGAATTACTTATTAACAGGCCTCTGAAGACCTCTTGTACAAAAACCCTTTGTTCTTCATATAAACTGAGAGGAAAAACAAGAAACAAACAAAACACCAATATAAGGAGGATATAAACTCAATGTGAAACATAAATAATTGCCTAAATTCAAAATTGGATCACATGATATAGAATTAGAATGGAATTTACTATCAACATATTATATGGGGGAAAGCTTACCTCTATAATTAGAGGGCCTGATTTTGGGGTTCTATCCTTTAATTTCTGGGTAACAATGGAGAAGTCATTGAACTTTTCACTATCAGTTTCTTCATTTGTAAAATAAATACCCAAGTCAAGTGCCGTAGAATGTCTTCATAAGGTAAGCTATCTTCTAGAGAAATGATGCTAAAACTTTTAGAGACTACAAGCCATACCTTTCCTCCCCAATGACCCAGTGCCATGCCATGGCACCCCATCAAGTGACAGGTGTACCCTTCCCCCCTTACCCCACACAGAGAAAGGAGAGTGAGCTCCCATTGGGCTTCTAGCTGAAGGGGTTGTTGAAATGAGGAATGTCCTCAGTGAGTGTAGACACAGGGATGAGAGTGGCCTCAACACTCCCCTCCCCTCCATCTCTGCCACATGTAAGACTCCCACCTCACCCCCTATGGTCTCCCATTGGGCTCCTGGGCAGAGGGGTGCGTGATGTGAAAAAATATTGTCAGGTATGACGGAGAGAGGGAAGGATGCAGCTCTGCCCAAGTTCCTCTGTCCTTCTAGTAACAAACTCTGGGGGAGAGGGGTGAGGGTGGCACATGTGCCCACAGAGAATACTCTACATACCATCTTTGGCATACATCCATGAATATGCTACATAGGTTTGCCATCAATGTTCTAGATTTTCTTGAAAGGGAAGATTATAGTAAACTTTTAGGAGGAATATAAAGAGGCAGTTAGTTTTTAAGCTTCATGTTTCATTTGTAAACTGCCTCTGATATATCCATCCTAAGCCTTTCCACAAGATGGATGCAGCTTGAGAGAGATCCAGCCCTTCTTTGAACCTGCTTCTTATGGTATTTGTTAGAGCTAAGTAAGGATGCTGGAGTGTTTTGTCATTTCCTTCTCCAAGGGAAACAGTGGATCATTTTGTCAGACAATCAGAGCTTAAATGATTTGCTCAGGGCCATATAGCCAGGAATTACCTGAGGTTTCATTTGAACTCAGGTATTCCTGACTCCACACACTATTCATTGAACCACTTGCTATCTTAAGCACACAGGGTAAATTGCTTTCCCAAGGTCACATAGCCAGGACATATTTTTAGTGGGATTTGATCTCAGGTCTTCTCAACTACAGACCTAGTGCTTCAAACCCCAAGCAACAGCTGCTTCTTTTGTCACTATCTGAGATCTTATATATGGAGATTAGGAGATCTTAGAAACTACCTAATTCTATAACCTCCAAAACCTTATTTTATAAGTAACTGAAATTTAGAGATGGGAAACTAGGTCTTTCAGCAGGTAGAGTGCTGGGCCTAGAGATAGGAAGATTCTTCTTCCTGGGTCCAAATATGGACTCAGGCACTGATCAGTTGTATGACCCTGGATAGGTCACTTAACCCTATTTGCCTCAATTACCTCATCTGTAAAATGAGCTGGAGAACGAAAAGAGAAACCACTGCAGTATCATTGCTGAAAAAGCCCTAAAATGAGATCATGAAGAGTCAGACATGACTAGAACAACTGGATGACAACAAAGAATTAGAGAACTGCACCCTCTCCAGATAGAAGGGTTCTATCTGTCAAGCACTTACATCACAGAATTATCGTGAGAATAAAATGATAGAATGTTTGTAAATCATTCGTTACATCTTAAAATTCTATGTGAATTCAGCTACTAATATCTCATCATCCCAGGAAATTCTCTAAGTATTTAAATTTAAGAAGAGATGTAGGTGTAGATTAGTAGAAGGAAGTTCCACATGCTAGCTATCCTGTAATGACTAAAACATAGATTTGAACCCCAGACGCTAGACCTAGATAAAAATATAAAAATAACCAATTCTCCCTCTCTGTGCATCTCTTCTATGTTTAGTAGAAGAAACAGAACGACACAAAATAGTTTGTTAACTTGTAATTCAGAAAATCTGTATTGTTTCTTGGTTTACCCATGATGGAAGTTTTCTTAAAGGAGATACTAACATCATTACAGTTTGTCCATATTCCCAAGGAAGGAGGGGAATATCTGCTGTGTTTCCCTTTCTCTACATCATGATTATTATATATTATCTGTAAAAGCCTTGAAATATTCTAAAGGCAAATGTTCAGCGAATGACAATATTTGTAAGACAGGGTATCTGTGGAATTTAAATATGTCTAAATCAAGCCTATATACACAGCGTCGTCTCCATAATGTTTTTATTTGATCACTTTGCTGGTTGAATACAAATTGGATCCAGAAACTCAACATAATTTCCCTATTTTCAGAGTCTGGCAGAAGAGGCAGCATCAACCAATTTGAGGACCGTCACAGAGAGAATGGGCTTGTGCTCCATTTTCTGACCAGATAACAAACAGAACCAAACTGAGCATCTCCTGAATACCATCTGTTTACTTAATAAAAAAAAAAATTCTTTTCTTTGAGAATAAGCAATAGTTATAGATAATAAGGGAAGAAAAAATATAATAATAAGTGAAATCTAGTTGACATGTCAATTAATGAGAATTAAACTTGTATACACATTAAGGCTTGTGAAATAATTTGTGTATATACTACCACAATGTGACCCTGTGACCAATACCTTCTCTGGCATATAGATGGCATAGCAGATATAGTTTTATATTTGTCATTAGGAAGACTAAGTTCAAAACCAGCCACACAAATTTACTAGCTGTGACCGAAAATAAATCAAAGATTCTCTGCCTTATCCAGTTTTCTCTTTTGTAAAATGGGGTTTATAATTATACCCATCTTCTAGGTTTGATGTGGGGGTATAATAACATGATTTTTAGAAAAGTGTATGTAAACTTTAAATAGCCAAAGAAATGGGAGCTATTATTTTTGCTGTTTTACCAGACCTGAGATATGAATGATATTGGGAATTCCCACTGAGAAAATTCCCTCTAACAATGCATAAAAGCACCTTCTCAGCAAATTAAGAGTATTGCCTGGGCTACTAGACAGTTAGAGAAGGAGTAGTTTAATGTAAACATTCAATAAGTATAAGTTTTATTTTTCCCATGTTTTTATTTCTTATTTCTTCATGTTAAGATCTCTTACTCAAGTAGTGTAGGACTGTGTTGGGGGAACCTATGCCACACATGCTGGATGGTACTTATCCCCTCCCCTCTCTACTGCGTCTGAGGATATTTCTCATATCACCCATCCTTCTTCCCAACAGTCAAAATGGGAGCACTTCCTCCTTCCCCTGTGAAGGGTAAAGGGGTGGCTCACATGCATTGTGAGTGTTGCAGTTTGGGCACTTGGTCTTTAAAAGGTTTGCCATCACTGGTATAGGATATATATGGTAAAGAACTGTCTTCCACTAATAAAGATAATGAACTGGTCCGTACTTTATAGTCAGAGAGCAACCTTTAGCACTCAAAGTTAAAGTGACTGATCCATGGTTACGCAGGCTTTGAGTCCCAAGCTGTTCTTGAACCCTCGCATTTTGGATTCCAACATAGTTTTTCTCAGTGACCTATCATGTTTTTATTAATGTTTAATATAGATTTTAATACCAAATGTATATTAATAGTGAAAAATCAGAGAACTTTAGAGGCAAAGATATATAAAGAGAATATTCTAGAACTGGAGGTCAAAGCACAGAGACATGGCATTGAAAATGTAACAGCAGGACCTTGTTTTATATGACCAATATGTTCTAAGTCTCTTAGCTTTACTTGAAAATCATGCATAATAGTGAACCTCATTATTTAATAAGTACTTCTTATATAAACATACCAAACACATATTTTTTAAATTAAAGAACTTGAATAAAGAGTTGAATAATGCAGATTAAACATGTTCTCACCCCTTCCTCTTCCTTTCCTCCTCCAAGAGCTGACAAGCAATCTCACTGAGTTACATATATCATTGTTCAAAAGCTCATTTCCATATTATTCCTATTTGCAATAGAATAATCTCTTAATGCCAAAATCCCAATCATTTCCCCATCAAATCACCTAATCGATCATGTTTTTCTTCAGTGTTTCTACTCCCACAGTTCTTTCTCTGGATGTGGATAACCTTCTTTCTCATAAGTTTCTTGGTGTTTAAGGAAACCTTTTCCCCCACTTTGTTTTGGATGCCATTTGCCTGGTTATTTGACTTCACAGTTATTTTCTGGAACTCTCCTTATTCTTTTCTTCCACATCACTGAACATCCATTTTCAATACTTCATAATAGTTTTTATATATACTTCATATACTTAATTTTCATATTCTCGTGTATCTGTGTTATCATTATCATGAATACTATGTTAAAAGAGTGTGTTATCTTTACAAAAGTAAAATATATCTGTTTGATTTATTGCGGGACTATTAGAGTGAAATTGCGATAAGGTCATATAGGGAGTAGGTTCTTTGAAAAATTGCATATTTCCTTCAGTAACAATATTGGTCACTTATAAAGTGGTAGTTTTGGGATGAATAAATCAAAAATATATATATATATATATTCATATATGATTAAAACATGTTCCAAATCCTTATTGGAGAAAAACAAATCAAAATAACTCTGAGATATCACCTCACAACTATGAGATTGACTAAAACAATAAAAGGGTTAACGTGGCACATGTTTGAGGGAAAATTGAAAAATAGGAACACTGATACATTGTTGGTAAAACAGATCCAACCATTAAAAAAAAAACCAACTTACCTTTCATTAGAATCATTACTATGTATGGCTCCAAGGCTGAAGAATTGTAAGGATTTGGCAAAGGGGGTCAAATGACTTGCTTGGGGTCACACAATTAAGAAGGGTCTGAAGCCAGATTTGTACCCAGGATGTCTTATCTCTCTCTACATGCTCCTCTCAATCCACTGAACCACTTAGATGCCCTCTGATCTAATCATTTTGGAGAGCAATATGGAATTATAGTCAAAGACTTATAAAACCTTATATATGGTTAGACACAGAAATGCCACTATTAGGTTTATTTTCTAAGGTGATCACAGAAAGAGCGGAGAAAAAATACTTTATTTAAAAATACAGTGTGTCTTTGTGGAGGTAAAGAACTGTAAATTAGGGAGATGGCCATCAATTGGGGAATGACCAAACAGGTTTGGGATTCTGTAAAAAATTATGAGCAGGTTAATTAAATAAAAACTTGGAAAGCAAACAAATTAATTTAAAATTAAAACAATTTGGTTATATAGACAGAATGAAAAAAATTTCAGACTAAAATTTTATTTTTGTATAGAGCAACATCATATAACAGAGCGCCAAAATGACAACCTTTAGCATTAACAATGGCCACCCTTTATTATAATGGACAAGAGTAACTTAACTTTGGTTAATATTAAAATAAAAATAAGATATTTTTTAGAATTAAAAAACCCTCTAGAAATCAAATCTATTCCCATATTACCATTTAGGAGAAATGAAACAGATCGGTTTACTTCTATGTCTATCTAATATATGTATATATTTTATCTATATATATATATTATGTACTGTAATAAGGAGTGTTATAAGGAATATAAGGAATATTATATATTATGTACTGTAATAAGGAGTGTTATAAGGAATATAAGGAAAATAAGGAATGTTAAATATAAGAGATCAATAGCAAAATATATATAAAACACTTTTATTAGCTAAAGGTACAAGGGATTTGGAAGGGGAATCAGGGAGTGACTAATTTCTAATAAGATCTTAGCCTTTCTAAATAACCTTAACCTAACTAAATAAAAGGGGTAATAAAAAACAAAGGGGTTAATAAAGTCCAAAGGGCCCAGATTCTCATAACTTCAGAGTCCTTGGTTGGGTCACACAGCTGTCTCAATTTGAGTCCTCACAAGATTCATACACACAGAAGGGAGGAGGTTCACACACATGTGTGCATGCACACACACACACACACACACACACACACACACACACACACACACACCACATCCACCAATGTATGAGGAATCACTCACTCAACCTTTCCTTAAAGATGATCCAAGTCTCTGGCAGCTCCAAAGTTGGTTTCCTTCCTGGAGACACTTCCACACAGCCTCTCTGTCTGCATCCCAGATTGAGAGTATCAGTTGCCAGTTTTCCAATTGCCTTAGAATGCTGACTCAGTCAGCTCTGTGGAATCTTGATTTGAAGGCTGTCCATCAGCCTTGCACAATTCCCTCGCTACAGTAAATACACAGGAACATATATATATATATATATATATATATATATATATATATATACATATATATATATATATATATATATTTGACCATATAATTCATATGTGAAAAGTTGAGGGATTTGAACAATTTAAATTGATTTTTAAAATTATATTTAAAAATCTGTATTTCTTCATAAAATGCTACATTTCAATTATTTAGCTGTTAGTAATAGTGATGCAGTGCTTAAAGAATAATTCAGAGATACAAAGGAAAGTAAGGGAAATATGGCAAGCACATTTTCTGCTTATTAATTGTAATTGTAGTAGAGACTAGGAAGGTGATGGAATGACCCAAAGATCAAACCATCATCTCTGTCGTGGCTTAAAAGAATGCTCACATCATTTAGAATCAATTCAATAAAAGATTATCATGATATTTATTAACTTTTATTCCAAATATGTTTTGTGGTAACATTTATTATCTAGTCTCTCATAATATGTATATCTTTTTAAATTGTTTCATTTTAATCTATTTTATATTTTTTTTGCAGATAAATTGCTATTATTGATATTAAGGACTATATTATACATTCCTTAAGCATCAGTCAGCATAATGGGCAATGGTAAGTGTTTTTAATATATCTTTCATTTATTATACATTCATTTTATTGTAAGAATGAACTTAAAAGTTATCCTTGGCTATTCTAGCCAATACTGATCTTTCCTTCACTGCAATTCTGTAAATTCTGTAGCAAGCATTGTTTTTAGTTCTGGACATTTGATTTATGAATGTATATATCATTATTTATTTTTATGTTGGAACATTTTATTTCTCCAATTGAAACATATTCAATTCTAACATCACTGAATTAAAAGTGGCAGAGAAGCTATCAAATCCAATTCCTACTATTATAGAATAAGGATAGTTTCTTACTCAGAGTTATGTAGCTGGCAAGTATCTTAGGGGGGATTGGAAACGTGGTCTTTCTGACTCCATATTCTTTCCTCTATACACTGACATAATTCTAGCTTTCAACATCATCTATTAAATGCCTACTGTGTTAAGTTCAAAGATAGCATTTTAATTATATCAATTTTTAACCTTTTTTACTCTATTTTTTACATGTTGACAGAATTTTTAATAATTATTTTTTGACATTCTGTGATCTATGTTCTTTCCCTCCCTCCTACTCTTCCCCTCTCTTCAAGTCTGCAGGTAATAGGATATAGGCTGTAGATATCAACTTTAATATGAATTTTAATGGTAAACTTCAATTTCAAATTTAATTATAGAAAACAAGTCAAAATAAGAATTTGAAAGCAGAACAGCTTATGTCCCAATCAGAAAATACTGACTATCACTAAGACATAACAATGTGATGCCTCTTGCATCAGTGTTGGCATAGAAGGGTGGCAGGGGCAGAATCTGGGTTAATTTTCTTTTTTTAACCAGTGAAATAAAGCCTGTAATTGGAATCATTGAGAATAATCAAACCATGATTTCTATATGCATTTAAGTATATACTTCAAAATGAAGTAAGCCTAGAAGAGGCAATAATAATTATTTGTCAGCAAACATCCTTCTTTGTATTGTTGTTTTCAGCATTTTCCAAATTTCATTTTTATTATAGAAGAGAGCAATGACCATTATTACAACAAGTGACGTCTTTGATAAATAAGATGACATTGTGGCATAGTGTCTGAGGCATCTCTATTTGATTGGTCATAAGATATCCAGATGTGCTTGTGTTTTTTTTTCAATTTCTATTTATTTTGTTATCATTCTTGTACTTATTGGTGCCTCTGCTAACTCTACTTTGCATTATTTCATATAAATGATCACATACTTTCAATATTCTTTGTGTTTAGTGTTTCTCATAAGACATTGATAATCCTTTACATTACTATATTATCATTTTTAAACCATCCCCAAGAAAATGAGAGCATTAGTTTTTTCTTCAAATTCTCTGCTGATAAACCACATTGATGAGTGTGTGTGTGTGTGAGATTTACCTGCATCTATTACCATTCTGACATAATTGACAACCAGTAACATCTTTGAATGAAAGGACATGGATATTTTATCCCTTTCTTGGAATGACTACAAATTGTTTGCTACAATTGTTGGGTCAACTCACAATGCCACCAAGAGTTTACAAGTGCTTTTATCTTTCTAGAATTTGAATAATATGTCTTTTTCCATATCATTGTGATATTAACCAGTGGGTTATTTGTGAGGTGATGAACTCAGAGTTGTTTTGGTTTTTATTCATGTTATTAAAATTACTGAAACAAAGGATGCTTATCATCATTAATCTTTTAGATTCCTTATCATTTAAGCTGGTGCTGATATATTTTTCTAAATATGAAAAATAGATTATTAAATTATTGCTTTTTAATTTTATAATTTGAAGTACTACTCTCCCTTTTTTACTACTTTTCCATTAATTTTCTTGAAATTCTAGGCAATTCATTCCTTAAAATTATTAAAACTTTTTTTCTAGGTTTCCTTTCTAGGTAATTTTATTCTGGTTTCCTTTAATATGTCAATTGATTTCTTCAATATGGTCACATTTAACATGTCAGCAAAACCCTACCATGAATCAAATTATTTGTATTGCTATATCTTATTAAATTTTGTTTTATGATTGTGGGTATATATGTATGTTTACACAAATATTTATATGTATGTATTTATAAATAATTTTATGTATAAATAATTATATACACATAAACAAACACACACATATACACATATATTTATGAGAAAGTGAGAGACAATATATTTTGATGACTTTACTCATTTTAACTTATTTTCTGATCTGATATATTTATAATTTCTATAGTGTGTCCTATTCATCTAGGTTTCAGTTAATCACTTCAAATAGTAACTTGATATCAAGACATAAAGAATAGTTATTGAGTAAATATATGTCTTATGTCTTAATGTCTTAAACTGCATATCTATTATTTGAGGAATAATCTAGGAAATCTGAGAGTGGTTCAACATCAGGGGTCATTGAATAGTTAATTTTCTAGACTTAGCTATTTTCTAAAACCATATAATAAATTAGAAAACAACTACCATGAAGGACTAAATAAATATGATAAATATATGAGAGCATGAAGGATCATCAACTTTAGATTACATCTAGGTTCCCACACCCCCTGCTTTGTGGTTTACTCATTTTTCAATCATTTTTGACTCTTTTACCCTTCCAAGTCCTGTCTTTGAAAATTATTTATATTTACAATATTATTGAGATTGTATAAATTCTTCTCCTGGAACAGGTCACTTCACTTTGCATCATTTCATGTAGGTCTTTCCAAATTTTTGTAAAACTATCTCCATACCATTTTATTCAGCACCATACTATTTTATCACATTCATATACTTTTAGCTTGTTCAACCATTTGCCAATTTATGAGTCTCTCCACCATTTTGAATTCTCTAACACCACAAAAAAGCTGCTATAATTTTATGTTGTCTCTCTTACTTTTAAATGGCTCTTATTTATTATCTCATTATTCCTTTTGAATTTTGTTGGAAATATACAGGAATACTAAGAGTTTGAGTAGGTTTATCTTACATCCTACAACTTTGTTCCAGACATTGTTAATTGTTTCAATTATTTAAATAAATAAATTTGTACATATAGGTACTTTTTTCTCTTTGAGGATAGGCTGAGTGGGGGTATTAATGGGTCAAAAGCATGCATGCTTCAATTCTTTTATGGATATGGTTCTGTAGAAAAGAAACTAGAACAAGTGCTGGATATTTTGCCACTGTGTTGTAACAGGCAACAATGGGAATATTAGAGAGAGAAGAAATTGACAAGACTTACAGTTGGTGGGGGAAGGGGCAACTTGAAGTGGTAGTGGGTCTTGTGCCTAGGACTTCCTTCCTGGTGTTTGAAGTGGGAGGAGCTTTGGCTTCCTAGTCTCTGAATTGAGGGGCATCTACTTTCTTCAACCCAAAGAGACAGGATCAACCAGCTTTGAAAATCAGAACTCTTCTTGTTGCTTGCTGTCTACTGCTAAGATTTTGAAATTAAGAAAACTAGCACAGATATAGCATAGACAGGAATAGGAGAAACTCTCCACTAGCCTGTGAGGCCTGGCCTCAGCTCCAAAGCTGAGAAAGTCTCCAGCCTTATTTTGGGACATCCCTCTTCCCTTTCCCTGATACCTCTCCAATCAGAAATGGTTATTAAAATTTAATTTATTTGAATATTGTAGTCAGATGTGGACTATATTTTCTGGGGTATAGAAGGAGCTGAACCACACTTCAGTCATCGAACTACAAATGCTCCTTATTGGACCCCTGCTGGGCAACCAAAGTCTGGGGAAGGCTTGCCCCTCAGGAAGGTCTGTGTTTACCTGCTCTGGGACATCTTTCCCATCAATTCATAGAGAAGACATCCCCACAGGTTATCATAAGTGGCTCATTTCTTGAACACCCCATTTTGTTCAAAAATAGCCTCTCAGCAGGGGCATCTCTCTCCTTTGCCTCACCAGCAGCCATATTCCCTCTTACCCTGAAACTCCTCCATTCTCTGCTACAAACCTTCCATATCCCCTGTTCTTCATATCCACTCATTCTTTCCGCTGTAAATATTATAATTCCAAACTGATTTCCCAAATAGTGAGATCATTTTAGAACTTTTACCACAATGCATTAAAGTACCTGTTTTCCCAGTGCCCCTCCAGCATTTGTCATTTTCTTTTTTTTATCAACCAGAAAATTCAATGGTGTGACATATTATTGTGTGAATATAGTAAAAAATTTACTTACTTATTCAGTTTGACTGGATGCGCACTTGTGTTCTGAAAGGGGTGCTGGCAAAAGTCTAAGAACATTGTGTCCAGAAAAGAGGACTCCAGACATGGGAAATTAGAATGAAGTAAACCTGTTAAATCAGAGAGCCCCATAGGACTGGAGAAAATAATCTATACCAGTGGTTGGAGAGGAAGCTCTAAGATCTCTTTGGCCTAGAACTCTCTCTCATTTGTGGAGCATTACCACTGGGAAGATATAGGCCTTATCTCATATGCTGGGGAAATCTTGGCCTAAAATGCTTCTTGTATTGAGGGTGACATGGCTAGGAGAATTTTAGTTAGGGTTTCCAGGTGATCTCTCTCTCTCTCTTTCTCTCTCAAATTTAACTAATAATTATGAATTAATATAAAATCATCTCCAAGGAATTTTAACTATAACAGTATATTAGTCCTTTTAATTTACATTTCTCAGTGACTTAGACTATTCCTTCTATAAAAAGAGGTTATTTAGAGCTAGGATGTCTTTCTTTGAAAATTGCCTATTCATAACCTTTGAAAAAAGTTCATCAATTACAAATGGATCTTATTTTTCTTTTCTTTTCTTTTTTTTTTGAATAAGCATTATTTTTATTTGGTCAATTTCAAACATTATTCATTCGTTCCAAAAATCCTTTTCTTTTCCTCCCTCCCCTCCTGCCCCCTCCCCCCATAGCCTACATGCAATTCCACTGGGTATTACATGTGTCCTTGATCCAAATCCATTTCTGTGTTGTTGGTATTTTCACTAGGATGATCATTTAGAGTCCACATCCCCAATCATATCTCTTCGGCCCCTGTAGTCAAGCAGTTGCCTTTCCTTGGCATTATTTCTCTTGCAGTTTGTCCTCTGCTTGGGGATAGTGTTTTTTCTCATAGATCCCTGCAGATTGTTCACGGACATTACACCGCCACTAATGGAGAAGTTCATTACTTTTGATTGCACCACAGCATATCAGTCTCTGAGTACAATGTTCTCCTGTTTCTTCTCCTTTCGCTCTGCATTACTTCCTGGAAGTTGTTCCAGTCCCCATGGTATTCCTCCACTCTTATTTTTCTTAATGTTACTCATTTCCATATATGTATATATATATATATATAAATAATATATATATATATTTATATATATACATGCCAACATATATGCATTTAAATATCAAAATGCCCCTACATATATGTGGCATATGTGGCATAATGGCATTTATGCATGTATATATGTTAACATATATGTATATGAAATGAGATGTGATATGAAATAGTCACATACACACATATAATATAAAACTATTATCAAAGAAACTTGATTCAATACTTTACCGCCAAAATTTTCTGCTTCACAGTTTAGTTTAATTGTAAATAACTGTATTCCTTGGTCCTCTGATCTCTCTATTAATGCTAACCTTTATGTAGAATTGATGTACATATTTCTGACTTGTCTTAGTTTATGATGTAAAATGTGGGTCTATATATAATTTCTGCAAAAATCTGTTTTCTAGTTTTCCCAGAATTTTTGTCACATAATACTATCTATCCAAATAGCTAGAATCTATGGGTTTACCAGAGTATGTAACTTTTTTTTATATGTCTCTATATTATCTGCCAAATATGTTCCACTCATCAACCTTTCTTCCTTACTTTCTACTAAATTGTTCTGATGATTATAATTTAATGGTACATTTTGATATGCCACATTGCTAGACTCCCTTACTTCAATTTTTTTTCTTATTTATTACTTTTCTCATTAACTATGGAGATCTGAATTTTCTCTAAAATATGTGTAGGTGTTTCATTTTGAGTTTTTTTCCCAGAAAGGGACAAGGGGATTCTTTCAGTTTTTATTTTTCCCTCAATCTAGTTCTAAATATATTTTAATGATAAAAATAATGAAATTACAAGAAATAATTATTTCTTGAAATACAATTTCTAAATTCCTTTTTTGCATCTTTAATACTGGAGCTACCCTCAAAATATCTCCCCTCAATTTCTTTCCAATACTTGTTATTTTTCTAAGTTATTTCTCATTTTATTCCCTGTTTCTGACTTTTCACTTTATTTTATTATTTATTTATCCATAATAGTGTCATAAGCTTTCCTTTGGCCAAATCTAATTTTTAACAATTCTATAGTAAAGATTTTATCTGTTTTTCCAATATTTTAATTACTTTCCCATATGTTTCTTCCTCATTTTCTTGTATTTTTCCACAATTCTTTATTACTATCTTTTTGTGAAATTATTTTAGGCTTTCCTTCCTCTTCCTCCTCCTCCTCTTCCTCCTCCTTCTTTCTTTTTCTTCTTCTTCCTATTCTTCTTGTTCTTGTTCTTGTTCTTGTTCTTGTTCTTGTTCTTGTTCTTCTTGTTCTTGTTCTTGTTCTTGTTCTTGTTCTTGTTCTTGTTCTTGTTCTTGTTCTTGTTCTTCTTCTTCTTGTTCTTGTTCTTCTTCTTGTTCTTCTTGTTCTTGTTCTTCTTCTTCTTCTTCTTGTTCTTCTTGTTCTTGTTCTTGTTCTTGTTCTTCTTCTTGTTCTTCTTGTTCTTCTTCTTGTTCTTCTTCTTGTTCTTCTTCTTGTTCTTCTTGTTCTTCTTGTTCTTCTTGTTCTTCTTGTTCTTCTTGTTCTTCTTGTTCTTCTTCTTCTTCTTCTTCTTCTTCTTCTTCTTCTTCTTCTTCTTCTTGTTCTTCTTCTTGTTCTTCTTGTTCTTCTTGTTCTTCTTGTTCTTGTTCTTGTTCTTGTTCTTGTTCTTGTTCTTCTTCTTCTTCTTCTTCTTCTTCTTCTTCTTCTTCTTCTTCTTCTTCTTCTTCTTCTTCTTCTTCTTCTTCTTCTTCTTCTTCTTCTTCTTCTTCTTCTTCTTCTTCTTCTTCTTCTTCTTCTTCTTCTTCTTCTTCTTCTTCTTCTTCTTCTTCTTCTTCTTCTTCTTCTTCTTCTTCTTCTTCTTCTTCTTCTTCTTCTTCTTCTTCTGTATGCCGGGATGATTCAAGGATACCCTAGGATCTTTCTTCCCTGTTGCTTCCTACTCTGGTGCACAGTCTTTATTTTCTTGTCATCCATTGCCATTGGATTGCTTTTCAGCAATTCCTGAATTCTATAAACTTTTCAGCAATTCCTGAATTCTATAAACTTCTCTGTCTGGCTCCTTCCACTTCTAGCAGCAAAGATGGTAGAGAGAGGAATATCTTGAGCTCTCCCAGACCCATCTACAAATAAACCAAAGGAAAAATATTTCAAAACAACATTTGGAGTGGCAGAAGCAAAAGAAAAATAGAGTGAAGCAGGGTTTCAGCCAAATAAAAGATAGGGCAGCAGAAATGACATGTATCACTAAGGTAAGAGGTAAGAGAAGTAAAATCAGCAATGTGAGGAGAAGGCCAGTGAAACCATATGCTGAGGAGGTAGAGGAGTGCCCTGGTATAAGCAAAGCTGGGGGACATCTCAGCAGAAGGAAAACCCCAGTACTTGCATCACCAGAGGAAGCGAGCAGCAGAGAAATGCACTCTCCCTAAATCCATTCCACATAGTTCCCATAGGAACCCAGGAACAGGACTCTCTCCGACCTATAGCTGGAGCTGAGCCTCAACCTACAGGCAAAGTAACAAATGAATAAAAGACAAAGAAAAGGTCTCATCTGGGAAAACTATTTTAGCAAGGACATCAAGGCCAACATAGAAATTTGTGAACTTTCAAATGCAAATATGAAAGCATATCAGAGCCAAAATGAACTCCTGGAAGAGCTCCAAAAGAAGACTAAAAAAATAACAATTAATAGGAGACTTAGAAGAAAATAAATAGGAAATAAAATGATAGAAAAAGTCAAAAGCTTACATGAGAAAATCACTGAAAAAAACAAAACACAGAAAAATGAAATACAAATATTCAAAAAGGAAAACAACTTTCTAAAACTGAATAACAAAGCTTAAAGTAGAAAATGGCTCTTTAAAAAATATAATTAGATATATGGAATCTAATGACTCCATAAGAATAGGAAATGATTAAATGAATTCAAATCAATAAAAAAATTCTGAAATATATGCAATGTTTTTTTACAAGAAACAAAAAGTACAGAGACATACCAAGAGTAAAGGAAAAGGATGTAGAAGAATCTATTAGGCTTCAGCTAAACTTAAAAATAAGCGGAAGTAGCAATAATAATCTCAGACTGGCTGTAATGGAATATTATTGAAACATAAGAAATGATTAACAAATAATGCAAAAACAACCTGCAATGATTTATATGAAATGATGGAAAGTGAAGTGAGCAAAACCAAGAGAATGATGTATAAAGTAAACAGGAATATTTTATGATGATCAATTGTGAATGGCACAACTATTAACTACAAGACAAGAAACCAGGCCAACACCAAGTACCTCATGATAAAAACAAAACAAAACACTATCCACTAATAAAGTTTGGAATGCAGAATGAATCATACCTTTCTTCACTTTATTTCCTACATCATTTTTTTCTCTAAGGGCTATGTGTCTTCTTTCACAGCATAATAAACATGGAGATACAAATTATATGATAACACATATACAACATACATCATATTACATACCATTTGGGGAGGGGAGAAGAGTTGGAGAAAGGGAGAGAACGTGGATTGTAAATGTAAGCATGCAATTGCTGAAAATTATGCTAATGTGATCTGGAAAAAATTTAAAACAGAAGAATGTATAACAAAAAAAGCCTTTCTCTCTCTGTCTGTCTCATTTAAGTTAACCTAGGATACAAAACATGACTCGCTCTGAGTTTTCCTTAGTTTTAGTAAACATTTTGATCTGGTGCATTTTATTGAGCTCATGGAAAAGTTTTAGTGTTATACTGCCTTTTACCTCACCTTTATCATAAACAGTCCTAAGACTCTATTCTGTACTCTCATGCTAGATTCATAGATGAAAAGGACAAAAACAAATTATGTAAATTTGATCAGGGGTCCAAAGCTTGGTAGTGTCTGAGATTGAGTGTGAACTTAAATCTTCCACATTCTAGGACCATCATTCTATGGACAAAACTGAATCTTTGCTAACAAAATATAAAATTATATATTTGACTTTTTCATTTATTTCTTCACTATGCAAATTATCTCAATTTCATGAATAATGTTAAATGACAACTATAAAATTTCAGATTCATTATATATGTCAGATGGGCAAAAATAATAATAAGGAAAAAGTGATCTTGAAGACATTTCTAAAGTAAATTTGGTCTAATTATGTATTTCCTTATCATTTTGGGATGAGAACATAGAGCAGAATAAAACTTGTTAGTTTATGAAACAACAACTAATCTTTTTGATATTCCATTCCACTCACATCCATTTGTCATGCTTTAGTAAGGTGAAGTTTTCTAATCAGAGTAAAGTAGTCTGGTGAAAGTGTAGATAATATATTGGGATGGAGCTTGGTAATGAATGTGGTGTTTATTAAGACACAATTCATTAAATAGAAGACTTGCATGGTTGTCTCACATTATTTATTGATTTTTATGTTATGCATGAATCAAGGTAAGAATTATCTCCTACAAGAAAGTGCTTTTCTTCCTAATCTTTAATTGATAATGTGGTTCCATTTGTTGATTTTATGTGGTCTGTTTTTTTTTTTGCATGTACAGACTTTGCATGTTAACACATGCCACAAATCTTGAATGCAACAAATTAGGACTGATATCAGAGTAAATGATAGAAGACTTCAGGCTATGGAAGTGATTGCTTTGAGTTAGTCCCTCTCTTCCCCTACATTTTTTTTGCTTTGCTTTTTATAGAAAGAAGCCAATTCAATTAAATTAAAAAAAAAGTGTTAGAGTTCTGAAAGTCTCAGCATCATGGCATCATGAATGTTATTAGATACAACATCATAGGGACAAATGTAATGTGTTGTTAAATTCCTCAGAGAATAGAAAAAAAATTGATTCAAAATTTTGGATTCATGGATTAGATGGATTTAGAAGATTGCTCTGTCTTGTTCACAAGCAAAGTGCACATTTTTTTTATAAGAAATTGGAGAACGTGAAGCAATTATCTGTGCACTTCAGGTCTTTGCATTTTTATGTAGAATACTTAACAAATGAGGCAAAAGGTGTTAAAAACCTGTGGCTTGAAAATAGTTTTCATTTGAAGCCTACTTCATATGAAATGGAAAGAAAAATGCCTTCTGGAGGTCCCCTAGTGTGCCTTGCCCACAGTAGGCATTTAGTAGTTGTTGGAAATCCAATAAAAATGAAAAGAAACTCAGATGCTAGGGCTAGCGTGAAGTCTGTCCTGCTGTATTACCCCAAATTCTCTTTGAAAACTGGAATGCTTTTCCTTTCAAAACTATATGAAGCAAACAAATTTGTTACTTGGAATAAGCTTTCTGGGCATTATGAACATATAATATATTGTTTTCTCTTCATTGACTTCTCAGTTTGTATAAAGGAGTCTTCGTGCCTCTAATATCTAGATTGTATCAAAATGGATGGATTTAGTTGATAATTTTATGCCCATTAAAATTCAAAGTCATATAATAATAGAACTCAATCATTATTATTATGCATGGAGATTGTAGTAAATATTTGGCAATAGGAAATATCCTTAAATAAATAGACTAAATGTGTTGATTCCACTCATCTCCCCCTTTTAAACCTTTACTTTCTGACTTAGAATTGATGTTAAGTATCAATGCCACCGAATAAAAGTTGTAAAATTTATGCAATAGGAGTTAAGTAGTTTGCCAACATCACACAACTAGGAAATGTCTGAGGCCAGATTTGGACTCTAAACTGGATTTGGATCTCTAAACCTGGTTCTCTATCCACTAAACCACCTAGCTACCCCTCTACCTTCCCTTCTTGATTTCATAAATCTGACTTCCCCTTACTACTCTTCCTACTTCCTTAGTCTCTTACCCTCTCCTGCAACCTTTTCCTATTCCATATTCTTAGCATCCTTATTTTGATCTTCCTTACTTAAAAAGCTTCCTAGGCAACTTCTTTTACCATTTAATTTGTTACTAAATCCTGTCAATTCTACCTATGCAATATCTGTTGATAGTTAATAAGTCCCTATTAAGAATAAGAGATAAAAAGAAAGGAGGAGGATTTTTATTATTGTTGCTGGTCCATCCTTCAATCATGCCTAATTCTTCATGACCAGATATACTAGAGTATTCCAGGCCCTCCTTTCCTCTCCTACTTTCCAAAGTTATTCAAGTTCATTTTCACTGATTCCTTGACACTATGTATTCACTTTCTGTTCTGCCATTCCCTTTTCCTTTTCCCTTCAATCTTTCCCAATACCATGATTTTTTTCCAATGAGTTTTATTGCTTGACTTTCCAGTAAATATCCTGTATTAACTAATTAAACACTGTCTGATCTGGTCACCGTGTTATCCAAGAGACTCAAAAGTCTTTTCCAGCACCACAGTTTGAAAATGTCAATTCTGTGGGCACTCAGGTTGCCTTATACTCCATCTCTTGCAGCCATACATTTCTTCTGGGAAATAAATATAGCCTTGACTATATGGACCTTTGTCAGGAAGATGATGTCTTGGCTTTTAAGTGTGCTATCCAGATTTGTCATAGCTTTCCTTCCACTTAGCAAATATTTTAAATTACATAATATCAATTGTTATCTATAGTGATCTTTGAACCCAAGAATTTGAAATGTGAATCTGTTTCCATTTCTTTTCCCTCAATTTACCAGGTAGTGAGGAGACTGGCTGCCATGATTTTAGTTATTTTGATGTTAAGTTTCAAACCAGCTTTTATACTTTCCTCTTTCACCCCCATCAAAAGGCTTCATAATTCTGTTTTCATTTTCTGTCACCAGCATGGTCTCATCTGCATATCTGAGATTGTTTCTATTTTATTAATTTTATTTTAATGACAAATTTCCACATAAGTTTTCTTAAGTTATATAATACAAATTCTCTCCCTCTCTTCTCTTCTCACTCCCAGAGCTGGCAAGCAATCAATCTGGCTTATGCATGTATTATCACACAAAACATGTTTTCACATTATTCATTTTTGTAAGTGAATAATCCTATAAAACCAAAACCATAACTAAATAAACAAGTTATAAATCATATGCTTCCATCTACATTCCTACTCCAAGAATTCTTTCTCTAGTGGTGGAGAGAATCCTTTTCATACATCCCTCAGAATGATTATAGTTCACTATATTGCTGTTAATAGCAAAGTCTATCATTCCACAATACTCTTGTTACTGTGTACAATGTTCTCCTGGTTCTGCTTATTTCATTCTCCTTCAGTTCATGTAGGTCTTTCCAGCTTTTTCTGAAACTGTCCTATTCATTCTTCCTTATACTAAAATAGTATACCATCATTATCATGTACCACAATTTGTTCAGCCATTACCCAAAGAAGGGACATCCCTTTAGTTTCCAATTCTTTGTCACTACAAAAAGAGCAACTATAAATGTTTTTGTACAAACAAATCCCTTGCCATTTTTTAATAACTTTAGGATACAGGCCTAGTATTTGTATTACTGGATCAAAGGGTATTCATGCTTTTATAGTCCTTTGGGCATAAATCCAAATTGCCCTCCAGAATTGTATAGTCAATTCACAACTCCACCAGCAATGCATTAATGTCCCAATTTTGCCACATAACCCCCAACATTTATAATCTTACTTTACTATCATATTGGCCAATCTGATAGGTGTGTGTATGTGAGATGGTACCTCGAGGTAGTTTTAATTTACATTTCTTTAATCCAGAGTGATTTAGAATTTTTGTATATGATTATTTATATATTTGATTTCTCCATTTAAAAGCTTACTATTTTGTTTCCATTGATCATTTATCAATTGGGGAATGACTTGAATTCTTATCATGAGATTTTTATATTTCTCCTAGCTACTTTAATTTTGGCTTTTGATTCATCCAGCATTGCATTATGCATGATGTTCTCCGCATATAAGTTAAATAAATAAGGTTATAATATATAGGTTTGACTTTCCTTTCATCACCGGAAACATTAGCTGTTGAACTTCCTTTCAGCTTTGGCCTAGATGTTTCATTAGTACTGAAGTCACCAGTAGTTGTCCTTTGCTCTTCCTCAGTAGGATTTTGGATACTTTATGACCTGAGAAGCTCATCTTCCAGGATCATATCTTTTATCATTTTAATGCTATCCTTGGGTTTTCTTGGCAAGAGTAGAAGAATGTCACAACATGGTGAACATAGAAATATTTCTCATGTGATAACTCATGTACAACCTATATCATAAGCCTGCCTTTTGTTGGAGAGGAAGAGGTGGGAAGGAGGGAGAGAACATGGCTTGCAAAATATAAGAAAATAATGTTCAGAATTATATCAAAATGTGATCCATAAGAAAATTAAAACAAAATAAAAAGTACTGGAATAATTCCCTATTTTCTTTTCCAGGATCAATCATATTTTGTTAGAACTCTCTATTATGATTTGCCCATCTTGGGTGGCTCTGAATGGCATAGTTGATAGATTCATAGGGTTATGCAAGACCCTACAAGACAATAAGACAGTAATTCAGGTTGGGATGTAGTTTTTATTCTTAAGGATTAACTTTTTCTTTTTTTAATTTCTACCAATGTTTTATTATATTTTTTCTAAATATATGTAAACACAAATTTAATAATTTTTCTGACACTTAGTGATTCATGTTGTCTCTCTCTGTCCCTCCCCTGCTCTTCCTTGAGATGGCAGCTAATATGATATAGGTTATATATGTACTATGACAATATATATTTCCATAATCATCATGTTGGGGAAGAAGTCATATGTTACTTTTATAAGAAAATGAAGTGAAAAATGATCTGCTTAACACTGCACTCAGACTCCATCAGCTTCTTCTCTGGCAATGGACAGCCTTTTTCTTTATGAGTATGTTGAAATAATCTTGAGGAATTAACTTTGGAATAAGAAGTGAGACAGCATTTAGACAATTATGTTCTTATAAAATATATGCAACATCAATGAAAAGTAATCTCAAAGGAAAGGTACTGCCATTGTTTAAGGAAATGTGGGGAAGGAGGGTACCAGAGACTAAGAATGGTGTTCTTCAGAAGGTGGGATTAGAGCCAAATCCTAAAAGAATGCATGTAAGGAGACATAGAGGAGAGACAGAAAGCATTTCTGGTATAAGGAACAGCAAGTTCAAATGTACACTTGGAAAATGATGTGTCTAATTTGAAGATTAATAAACCATCATGGATCTTGGATTGTTCCATTGGGACATCAGAAGATAAAGGGCTTATCTTTGGTTTAAAACTAGGATGTGTCTGGGCCAGGACTTGGATTCAAGTTTTCCTGTCTCTTTAAATTCAAGCTTTGATTTTCCAACCAATGCTCCTTCTCATTCACAATCATGTATTTCAAATGGAACAGGACCATATTGATCACTGAATACAACTCTTTCGTATGACATATTCAATAAATGAGGCTCAGAATATTTAAGTGGTTCATCCATGTTTACACAGGGAACAAGTAAAGAGCTGAACTAAGGATTTCTGCTTCCAATATCAATACATCAGTAAATAAGGATAATACTCTCTCACTTGACTAACTCAGAGCTTTAACATGAGGGCCAGAAAAAATTGTATATGTAATGTCTTTTAAATGGTTTTGCACTAAAATGTATGGTTTTGTTACTTTTATTTCTATATTCTCAATGATCTCTGCATAGGATTAGAGCTCTAGAGCTTAAAGTGACCTCATGGGCCATTTAGTTCAATTTCCATACTTCATAGATAACTAAACCCTGGGATGGGTCAGTTGCCCAAAGAGAAACAAAACTTCAACATCAGGAGGAATTTGAATATATATCTTCTAAATACATCCTCTGCCCTTTCTATTAGATAACTCACCATGGGCTGTCTCTTGTATATGATAGGTTATCATTTTCATAATCATTAAATGAGGGAACTTGATGTAGTAGATAAAGAGCTGGCCTTAGTGCTGAAAAAATGAGCATATGTCCTTCCTCTGGAACATATTATTTGTGTAATTCTGAAAAGAACACTTAAACCCTCAGAGACTTAATAGTGTTATAATGATTATTGATATCAACCAATATTACTGGTTGTGAAGAAAGGGGATTTATCAGTCTTTTTTTAAACCCTTACCTTCCATCTTAGAACCAATACTGTGTACCATAGAAGAGTAGTAAGGATTAGGCAATGGTGGTCAAGTGACTTGCCCAGGGTCATACAGCTGAGAAGTGCCTGAGATCAGATTTGAACCTAGGACCTCCCATCTCTAGGGTTCGCTCTCAATCCACTGAACCACCCAGATGCCCCCATATCAATCTGTCTTAAAGAGAGTTTTGTCATTGTTTGGATTAGAGATGAAAATTTATCAATAAAGCCATATGATGAAACCACATGTCTAGTGTCTATTTCTATTTTTATTAGTAAAATCTGTTCATAAGATTTGGGATAAAAAGTGGGGGTAATCAATCATTGTTCTGTGAATGTATGAATGTATCTATGTGTGAAAATATCTGCAATTAAATAGGCCTATTGTAGATTTTCTGATTAAATACAGTCTCTTTATTCTTGGTATCACATTGAAGAACCTATACTCTACCAGGTTAGCCATTGAGGAGATATGTGGATGAAACATTGTGGTAGAACTTTATTGACTAGTGATGGTTGTCATCATTGTGGCAATCATCTTGATTATCACTTGTATCCATTGGCTGCTTTCTCCATTCATAATTACCACCCAAACTCTGGGATTTATTAGATGTCACCTATGCTACTATAAGAAGATGGCAACAAGAATGAAGTGATTCAAGCCCATGCTATTCCAAGATTGCTATTTGGGTTATTTACCCTAGAGAAGAGAAATTTCAGGAGGGTTATGATAGTTATTTCATGTACATGAAAGGCTATTCCCAAAAAAGATTAATGCAGCTTGTTCAAAGTGGCCCCCAAAACAGAAATAGGAACAACAAGCAGAACTTACCAAAAGGAAAATTTAGATTTTTCATAATGAAAAAAGCAGCTTCATTATTTTTAGTTATCACAAAGTATTGTGAACTATATCTAAAATTAGTGAGTTCCCCATCACTGGAGGCATTCAATCAGGAGATGGATAGTCATACACCAAGCTTGTTATAGTCAAGATTATTTTTTTTTCAGTACAAGTTGAACCAGATGATCATGGAGATCCCATACATCTTAGAAATGCTAAGAATTATTAATTATAGAATAGTATACTAATTTGCATATGTACCTCTAAGAAAGTGTGTTAAAATCAAATTTCAAAAGAATATAGAAAAATGTTTTATTATTTTCCAGCTTTCTCTCACTATAATCTGTTTTAAACATTATGTTCAGAAGTCTTTTCCTCAAACCTATCTGTAAATATGTCACTCCATTGTAAATCCCACTGATCACAGAATATCATTCAATCACCTTTCTGTGGCACTATGGAGTATTAAGATATTTCCTGTTTTGTAATTAATCACACACTCCATTTGCCTCCAGGCTTAGGGGATGAAAAAATTAATATTTTAATACTCCCACCTGTTTTGTTCCTATATTATGACAGGGCCTTATAACAAGAGGCAGTGAGAGACCTTGTTAAAGATTCCAGAATTTTATATTAATGGTTAAGTGCAGAATCACTTTAATTTGACAATTTGTTTCTTTTACTATAGGAGGAGAACTGAGGGAATACAGACTACTTTTGCCATAATTTTATTGGTACTCTCATCAGAATTCATTTTTCTTTTCAATTTATATTTTTCTTTAAAGATGAAAAACATACTTTGGACTTTCTGATACCTTTTGGTCCATGGATAAATTATCTTCTTAAATATTGAAAACCAAATGGGTACATTGACTTCACAAAGATTTAGATCTAAAAAAGAACTAAAATTAGCATAGTAATTTAATTTTTGTGAAGTATTCCATCTATTATTTCATTTAATCCCCACCTATGAGGGTAGTTAATTTTATAATCCTCGTTTTATAAATGACAGTATTGAGGTTTTAAGAAATTGTACAATTTGTCCATAGTCATGCAGACAGTACATCTGAAGAACAGCCTTGGCTTTTCCTAACACCAGATCTATCACTAACTCGCCAAAGTTCTTAGTATCAAACTCAAAATAAAAAAGAAGTTATTATCCTGTATATATGATCCTTATGGGTCAAAAGTAGCCTTAGAAAACTCTATTTTGGGAGGGCAGAGCCAAGCGAGCATCATGTAGGCCACAGCCCACCCAAATTCTTCCAACATATTCCCATCCTTTAAAATAACTTCAAAATAATTCTCAAATAAAATTTTGGGGCACCAGAGTCAAGAAAACATCTAGGTGATAATTTTTCCAGTCTGAGATAAATTAGGATGTCAACAGAAAAGTTTCATGACCCCTAGAGTAGAGGCTGACCTGAAGCAGAATGGTAGCAGCAATAGCAGAAGCTTTCACAGTATTCAGCTCAGAGATCTTAAGGGGGTCAGTCAATCAACCATACAGTGATTACAAGGGACCCTTCACTGTCACAGGCTGGACCTGATACTGATTGACAGGCATCTTGCCCATAAGAAGTTATATGTTACAGTTCCAGGGTAGAAGGCAGCTGGTGTCAGTGACTATAATCTCAGTTCCAAGGAAGGGAAGACTAAGGATTATGGCTCAAAGGGATAAGGGACCCTTTCTTGTTAACCAGGACAACAGTGATCATACCTCTTCCCAAATCACACCACATTGGAAGCTACACAATATTTCAGACCTCCAGATCTATCTCTGGAAATTACAGCATAGAAAAATCTGAAACTTGAGAAAATGATTCCCCAACCACAGGTAAGCAAAGTACAAGGTTAAAATAAAAAAAAATGTTTATGGTAAAAACAAACAAACAAGAAAACAAAAACAAAAGCAAAATCAAGGACCATAGTAAGGTACTGTGGTGGCAGTAAATACAAAGACATAAACTCAGAAGACAAGTATGAAAATAGCTATAAGCAGAGTCTCAATAAAAATGCTAACTTGACCCAAACAGAACATAATTACATAATTTACTGGAAGAAGAAGAGATAAAAGTGCTTGAGGAAAAATGGTGAAGAGAAAATAGTGTGATAAAAAAAAAACTATGAAAAGAGAATTAAAGGCTTTGCATGAGAAGCACAAGCAATATTAAGGAGGAAAAGTCCTTAAAAACAGAACTGGCCAAATTGTAAATGAAGCACAAAAATTCAATGAAGAAAAACTTTCTAATAAGTACAATTGACCAAATTGGGTTTGGGCCTGGGGAAGATTTATGAAAGCTCACTAAAAGAAATAATATCTTAAAAAATTATTGGGCAAATGGAAGAGAATGACTCAAATTATTAAAAAAAAAAGTTGGGGGGAAAGTGAAAAGGATGAAGAAATAGAAGAAAATATAAAATATTTCATCAGAAAAATAAAAAAAATATTGTTTGGAAAATTGATAAAGGGGAGATTATTTTTAAAATTGTCAAACTATTTTAAATTCATGATTAAAAAATAATAAACATCATATTTTAACAAATTGATATCTTAAATCCATAGGGTAAAAATAGAAATTGAAAAAATTCCCCTTATCACCTCCTTAAAGAGAACTTAAAATGGAAAGTGCCAGGAATATTACAGCCAAATTCTAGGACATGGAGATCAATAAGAAAAATATTTCAAGCAGACAGAAAGAACCAATTCAAATATTATTGAGCCACAGGCAGTATAACACAAGTTTTAGCCACTTCCATATTAAAGGAAGAGAGGGCTTGAAATAGATTGTTCTAAAGGGAGAAAATTTGGAACTAGAAATAAAAAAAACCCAACAAAACAACATTTTAAATGTTTTTAAAATGAATAAATCAATTTCAAAGGAAAACCATATATTGACATGTGTTTTATTTCATTTACTTTTGTTGTGCTCAATATTTTCTGATGTCATTTTAATCTTGCTCAATAACACTCGGGATTATTGTGGATTTCAATGTGTCCTGCAAGCTACATGCTGACATCTCTGACTTAAAAGATTTTATGTCTAGCCAATAATACTGAGGAAGTTTAGAGGTTTATTCTCACAGACTCTCCAGTCCAAATCAAACAATGATAAGAATCTGTTATAATAATGATCATTATATCATGAATAATAAAAACAATAATGATGAAAACAACAATAATATGGCTATCCTTTATTTTTAAAGACCGATGAATTGACATAGTGATATCTTGCTTTGGGTATAAATTAGATTTAAGTGAGGCAGGGCTCCAGAGTTGTCAGCCCCAATCTTTCTTCCAGGCCCATTTGAGTCCAATGCAAGTCAATTTTCAGGTTGACTACAAATGACCCAGGATGCATTGGATAACTTGGAGATCTCTAAGCAACCTTAAAGTAACATCTCAAATGAATATTAGAGTGAAAGAATCAACAAGGAGCCAGAATGAAGCAACCATCATGCAGAGAACAACTTGAAACTTAGACAAAGAGGGTATGCTTCACTGAGGTAAGAGGGCAGCACAGCTAGCACTTTACACCAATGAGTATTGGAGCAAGTCAACAGCAAACACCCACCCCCATATGAACAATTCCAGGTTCGGAACCTAAGCCCAAGTCAACATCCAGACCATGAGACCCACCTAAGCCAACAGCAGTATAACTCCATGAATAATCTGTGAAGTTCCAAGTCTTAGCCCAAGACAGCAATAAGTTGAGAATCACAACTCAAGACCGTCTACAAGGCTTGTCTGATATGTGTAAGCCCAGACTGAGTCAGGCAGCCCCAGGCCAAGAACACTTGAACACCAGCATAAAGCAATCTGTACAAGTCCAGGCAAGACCCAGAGTTAGTCCCTCAAAGATCAAGACAAAGCTACAAGATCCAGGGCAAGGCAGACCACAAAATGCCTGAACTAATGAAACCAGGAGTTAAACCAAAAGCCCCTGCTTAAGCCTCAGGCTAGACTCTGAGCCCAGCACAGCTAGCTCAGAGTGCTCTAGTCTCTTCAAGCCATCAGGAGTCTTGGGGGTGATTGAAACAGCAATATGGGGTAGCTTTCAGAGCTCCCAGGCCATTGTGCTACATTGGAAGAGCTGTAACTTGCAGAAACACAGAAATAGAGTTAAGGGTAGCATCAAGGAAAAACTGAAGTTTAAGTGAATAAATACCCTCTCTATCCTGAGAACAGAGCCTATCATTATGATAAAAGTGAAAATCAAGAAAAAGCCTAGGAAAATGAGTAAAGTTTTAAAAAATCTAACCAGAGAAAATATTTTGGAGACAAAGAAGAGCATGGCAGAGATACAAAAGGGTACAGTGAAAACAAAGCAACCATGAAAAAATTAAAAGAAAAGAATAGATTGGTCTCAGACTCTGGAAGAGCCTCACAAGGATTTAAAATAAACACTAAAAATATACTAGTGAAATTCCCCCTTTCAGATTTAGGTAAAGCAAACCAAAAATAAATAAATGAACAAGAAAGAAGTAAAGGAAATAAATGAAATTTTAGCAAAGTTAGAACTAACAGATCTCTAGAGAAAAATAAATGTGAATAGAAATGAATATACCTAATTTTAGCAGTTTGTGGCTCCTAAATAAAAATTGACAATGCATTTTGGGGCATAAAAATTTCAGGCAAATAACAACTGAAACCATCGGCAAGTATCATCTGCAATGGGGATATGTTAGAAACATTCCCAATAAGATCAGTAGTGAAGCAAGCATGCCCATTATTATTTGTTTAACACTATTATTTAATATTATCTTAGAAATATTGGCTTTAGCAATAAGAAAAGAAAAAGCAATTGAAGGAATTAAAACAGACAACAAGGAAACTAAATTATCACTCTTTGCAGATGATATGATGGTATACTTAGTGAATCAACTAAAAAAACTCATTGGAATAATAAGTTTAGCAAAGTTTCAGAATACTAAATAAATCCACATGAATCATCCCCATTTCTATATATTATCAAAAATGTTTAGCAGCAAGAGAAAGAAAAGGAAATTCCATTTAAAATCACTATAGATGAAACAAAATACCAGGAAACTTATTGGCCAAAACAAATACAGGAATTAAGTGAACACAATTATAAACTGCTTTTCATTCAAGTAAAGTCAGATCTAAACAACTGGAAAAATATTAATTGTTCATGGGTAGACTGAGCTATTATAATAAAAATTCTACCTAAATTAATTTTCTTATTCAATGGTATAACAATCAAGATACCAAATCATTTTTAAAGAACTAGAAAGAATAATTTAAGGAATCAATCCGGTAGAACAAAAGCTTAAGCATATAAAGGGAATTAATTGTTCAGAGATGTTAAGAAGGTATCCTAGCCTAGCAGTATCAGATCTCATAAAGCAAAATCATCAAACCAGTCTGGTAGTAGCTAAGAAATTGAATGGTAAATCAGTATAATATATTAAATATACAATATACAAGAATAAATTACCTTAGTCACCTAGTGTTTGATAAACACAAAGACCCCAGCTTTTGGAATAAGGACTTTTGGAATAAGGACTATTTAATAAAAACTGCTGGAACAATTTGAAAACTGTGGCAGAAATTAGGTATAGTCCAATATCCTGTTCCAAGATTAGATCAAAATTGGTATATGATTTAGATTTAGTGATACCATAACTAAATTAGGGGAACATAGAATAGTTTACCAGGAAGATATTTGGAAAAGGGAAGAATTTATGACCAAACAAGAGAGAGGCAATAATAAAAAAATTAATAATTTTGATCATATTATATTAAAAAGCTTTTGAACAAATAAAACTAATGTAATTAAGACTAGAAGGTGAATAATTCAAATTTTGAAGCCCAGGACTCTAAATACCAGCTTCCCATGTTCCTTCTCACATTATGTGTTAACATAGGGAGGATATATTTTGAGGATAGCTCTGCTTCTCTTTCTCTCTCTCTCTCTCTCTCTCTCTCTCTCTTTCTCTCTCTCTCTCTCTCTCTCTCTCTCTCTCTCTCTCTCTCTCTCTCTGTCTCTCTGTCTCTGTCTCTCTCTCTCTCTCTCTCTCTCTCCCTCTCTCCCCTTGATGGTGGTTTGTTGAGGTGTGGGGAGTGGCAGGCAGGAGAATTTTTCTCATATCGTTTCACTCAGGATTTTTCTTTTGTTCTTGCATTTTTCTACTTCAAATGATTATTAATAAACTTTATAAAATATAAAACTTGGAGTTATTGAATATTATTTTAATCTTACAAAGGGAAACAAAATAGGAATACATTCTAACAAATTTCTCTGGAAAAAGGTCTAATTTTTCAGATTTGTAGAGTACTAATAAAGAGATGTTCAGTACCTTGACCTATAGCTCCCTATGAGCAGTCAATTCCATTTTTCTTCCCCTGGTTCTGGGTTATACCAAAATGAGCTTCGCTTGTTTATTATTTTTGTCTTGCTCTCCTTCAAAAATTACAGGTTTGCATAATTTGGAACTATGTCCAAAGGGAGCTAAAAAATCATCTGCCCTTTGATCCAGCAATAGCACTGCTGGGTATTTACCCCAAAGAGATAATAAGGAAAAAGACTTGTACAAGAACATTCATAGCTGTGCTTTTTGTGGTGGCCAAAAATTGGAAAATGAGGGGATGCCCTTCGATTGGGGAATGGCTGAACACATTGTGGTACATGTTGGTGATGGAATACTATTGTGCTCAAAGGAATGATGAACTGGAGGGATTCCATGTGAACTGGAACAACCTCCAGGAAGTGATGCAGAGTGAGAGGAGCAGATCCAGGAGAACACTGTACACAGAGACGGATACATTGTAGCACGATCGAATGTAACTGACTTCTCCATTAGTGGCAGTGCAGTGATCCTGAACAACCTGGAGGGATCTACGAGAATGAACACTATCCACATTCAGAGGAAACGCTGTGGGAATAGAAACATAGAAGAAAAACAACTGATTTATCACATGGGTCAAGTGGACATAGCTGGGGATATAGACTCTAAATTATCATCCTAGTGCAAACACCAACAACATGGAAATAGGTTCTGATCAAGGACACAAGTAATATCCAGTGGAATTGCATGTCGGCCAGGAGAAGGGTAGGGAAAGGGGAGGGAAAGAATATGATTCTTGTAACCAAAGAATAATGTTCTAAATTGACAAAATAAGATTAAAATTTAAAAAAAGGTGCATCTCACTGTAAAAAAAAAAGGTCATGCACAAGCCTGAGACAAGCCCTTAAGGCATCAGCATCTCAAGTGTCAATTGAATCAGCATGGGAAGGGGGCTCTCAGAGCTCTTAGCCTTCAAACCATCAAAGACTACAAGACCTGAAACTTGTAAAAAAAAAAAATTTAAAAAAAAGCTAAAAATAGCATCAAGGAAAGCCTGAAGTTTAAGAGAGCAATCAGAAATCCCAGAAAACAGAGACTACCTATAATTAGAGGGGGGAATGTTTTTTCCCTAGTTTTAAAGAATTTTATGGAGACAAAGTGATAGTTATAGGCACAAAAGGAGAAAATGGAAGCAAAGAAAACACACACAAAGTCTAAAAGAAAAATATGGATTGGACAAATTCAGGAAGGGCTCAAAAAAGGCTTCAAAAAACAATTAAGAGAGGAAGAGGAAAAGTGGGGAAGAGAAATGTCCTTCTCTCCCTCTCTGTTTCTCTTTTGCCTTCTTTCATTTCTCTATTTTTCTCTACCAATCAATCTCTCTATATATTGTCAATGTGGAATCTTGAAGCCCCCAAACTTGTAGCCTAGAAAGTTACTCCCTGAGGTAAAGTCCTACTTCACTACCTCTTAGACTAACAATAGATCTTAAATTAGTTTGGGTGAGAATAGCTAATCCCATCAGATGTTAAGTATTTCTTTTGTCCCAATGATTTCTCCCCTTTAGACCAAAGTCCTTTACCCAGGTCATTCCCTTTTGTGTCCATTGTAAACCTTCAGCCCCTACTGTTATTCCTGTCTATAAATCTCATTTTCCTTTATTACCATTGTAAAGTCCATCAACTGTCCCTCTTATCCTCAACCCACATGTTTCACCTAGAAAAGCATGTAAGCTCCCCAACATTAATGGCTCCTCAGAGTTGTCATCTAGTGGGGTGGCACTCCCAGGGATAATAACTCCAGAGACCAGGGTGTAAACCCTGTAAAAGTTGTAGCACCAGACTCTGAGTAATGAGCCAAATATTGGACTTATCCCTTTCCTGTTTAAAAACTTGGTTTTTTGGGGAAGCTGGGTAGCACTGTGGATTAAGAACCAGGCCTAGAGACAAGTGGTCCTAGGTTCAAATCTGACCTCAGACACTTCCTAGTTGTGTGACCCTGGGCAAGTCACTTGACCCTCATTGCCTAGCCCTTACCTTTCTTCTGCCTTGGAGCCAATGTGTATTGGCTACCAAGACAGAAGGTAAGGGTTTAAAAAAAATCAAAAACTTGGTTTTTCTGACTATTTAATAGTTCTATGTTATTTTAAAGTTATCACTATCTGTCTATCTATCTACCTACCTATCAATCTAGGATCATAGCACCAGACTTGTAAATCCACAAGGGACCTCAGAGGCCATCAAATCCAACCTCCTTATTTTTACAAATAAGGAAACCAATACATATCAATGTTAAGTGATTTGCCCAGCTTTCAAAGGTAAAAAAATCTGAAACCAGGTCCTCTGATCAGCATCAATATACTGTGCTTCCTTTCATGATGCTACAATTTTTACAAGGAGGGATCAAACTATCAAAATATACTTAAGATTAAAGAGTATCAGGACAAAAAGATGGAAGATCAATTGGGCAAAGGATTTAAGAATTACAGATTGAGAAGGAGACAGGACCAGAGAAATCATCTATTCCAACCCCTTCATTTTAGGGGTGAATAAGAATGGACTGAGAAGTTAAGCAACTTTCACTCAAGTAACTTCAAACAATTACTTTTTGGACACCATTGATTAAGTTTCAGGGTTTTTTTTTGTTGTTGTTATTTTGTTTCTTCCTCCCCAAAATGTTTTGGCTGTGTCACAGTAGCCTGAGCCACTGAGGAAAATTTTCATTTAAATTCTCTCTCAATAAATACATCTAATCATTTCAATGGATTTTTACAGATACCTGTCAAGATCAAATGTTTGATGCAACATAAATCACTTCGTTGGTTAAAAGCCAAAAATTCTGCATTTTTAAAAATGATCTTCATTTAGAGGAGGAAAAATTAGATATAGCGTATATTTCTCCTAAGGTACATAAGATGAGAAGCATAGTTTTGTCCTCTGCTATGTATTTGTCTGGCATCAAAATAGGGACTGAATAGGTTGCCTCTCACCCTTCTGGATCTGCAAGGCTTTCCATGTTCAAAAAGCTATGGAATAAAAGAATAAAGCAAGTGAGATTGAATGGATTTGACCTTCACTCTACTCTGTCCTAAGATGTGCAGGTTTTCTTTTTCCCTATGGAGAGATGTAAGGATCCAGAATAGTAGACTGAACTATTTTCTCTGGTAGACTTAGGCAGGGTGTAAATTATGTTTTAAAGCCACAGAATGGACTGGAGGTTTCAAAGTAGTGGACTGCTTATGGAATGATTGAAGAGGTGTATGTCCTAGTATGAATGTAATGGATTTGGGGAGAGGGAAAGAGAAAGAATCACAGCAAGAGAATTCTTAATTGTTTCCTCTCTTTTCAAGTTTATTATTGTTGGGTGTAAGAAAGGATGTACATCACAGGCAGTCTACCTTAAGGTAAGCCACTATTTTCTCTTTATGAAGAAAGAACTAAAGATCATATGCATTCACAGGATGACACTGGTGCAAGAAAGATGAATCTCAGCATTCAAGGGGATGCTAAGGTAAAGGAGTATTCTTTAAGAGTCGTGCAGTAAATGAGAGCAGAGCAGAGATGAATCCCATATAAATTTTCTGCCAGAGGTAATAGCACAGAGTTGACATGTGAGTGTGAAATGTGTGCCCATTTTGTATGAAATTGATGGGCGTACTCCAGTTGGCAGGGGAAAAGGTTTGATTTCTGAGAACATATATACATAAAAGTGAAATGGCATACTTTGAGTCAAATGCACGAGAAGAAGGGATACTGGGAAAAATAGGTCAAATGATTATCATTTTCCAAATCTAGTCTTTGGTTGAAGTAACTGAGAAATAAAGATACCGAAACATTTCAAATAAATAGAAAATCACTGTAGTATGAACCATAAGGGCTCAGAGAGTTTTATTTCCTTTACCAACCATCTTTGCTCATGTGAATATAAATACATGCAATAAATTCCCTCCCTGCAGACCCCAGACTCAAACCTCTTCTCTTCTCTTGTCTCACTCTATTTTTTCCAAGAAGATTGTAAGGGACCTCTGGTGAATGAAGAAAACTTTTTCAAATTATTGCATTCTAGGAGAGGTTTTTGTTTGTTTGTTTGTTTGTTTGTTTGGTTTGGTCTGTTTCAGACTTATGAAGATTGTAGCAATGCACAAAATTCCTGACATGGGAATATCATCCATTAGTGCAAATCAGTCACATGGTGCTGAATAGATGTGACTTGTCCATGGCACACAAATATTACTTGTTAGAGGCAGAACTTTCTAAATTACATTTTCTTTGAATCTGATTCTGATGAAAGTGGAGGGACTAGCAACTCTTTTAGAAATGACACACAGTGTGCTGTAGTCGAGGGGTACTTGACTTCTTATCAGGGAGAAATGGGTTCATATCCAACTTAAGGAATTATTATAAAATATATTACATATATTACATAGGTTGTACATGTTTTTTCATATAATCCATATTTCCATACACATCATGTTTTGAACGAAGACCCATATCACTTACACTAGAGGAAAAAATAATGTAGGAAATAAAATGAATGGTATTCTTTGATTAACATTTAAACCCAATCCTTTCCTTCTTTGGAAAAGAAGTAATAAGTATTTTAATATTTGCTTTTCAAATTTTAAGTTCAAACTCATATCTCTCTATTCTTCTCTTCATCCCTACTTTACGAGACAAGGAATTTGACATATACTTTATATATCCAGTCATGTAAATATTTCCATATTTTTTGTAATGAAAAGATAATACAACCAAAAATGTTTTAAAATATTCTTTGATATGCATTTAAATTACATCATTCCTTTTTCTGGAGTTCATCACATGTTCATCAGAATTTTCTTGAATCGTATTGTGGAGAATAGCTATATTATTCATAACTGATCATCATATAATAATGCTGTTATTATGTAAAATGTTCTCCTAGTTTTGTTTCGTATATTTTGCCCAAGTCCATTTAAATCTTTTCCAGGTTTTTTCTGAACCATCTTGCTCCTCATTATGGCATAATATTATTACAGCACATTCATATACCAAAACACGTCTAACAATTTCCCATTTTATGGCCATTCCTTCAATTTTCACTTCATTCCACCATAAAAGAATTGCTATAAAGATCTTTGTATACATAGGTACCTTTCCTTATTTATCTTTTGGGAATATAGACATAGGAGAGAAATTACTGAAGCAAAGGGTATAATCTGCATTGTAGTCTTGTGGTTATAGTTTCAAATTACATTCCATCATGTTTGAACTAGTTAATAACTCCACCAACACTATGTTAATGCTTCAATTTTTCCACATCCCCTCCAACATTTATCATTTTCTTTTGCTGACATATTAGCCAATCTGATAGATGTGGGCTAGTACTTCAGAGTTGTTTTAACTTGCAATTTGCTAATCAGTAGAGATTTAGAGAATTTTTTTAATGTGCAAACAAACTTTGATTTCTTCTTCTGAAAATTGTTTGTTCATATCCTTTGACCATTTATTATACTAAATATCCCACATATTTGAGAAATGAGACCTTTATCACAGAAACATGGTAAAAATTTCCCCCAGTTTTCTTTTTTTTCTTCTATTCTTAGTTGCATTGGTTTTGTTTGTGGAAAACAATTTAATGTAACCAGAATTATTCAAATGGATGTAAATACATCCCATAATTCTATCTCTTCTTTGGTCATAAACTCTTTTTTCATAGGTCTAATAGGTAAATATTCTAAGCCCCTCCAATTTACTCATATCATCCTTTATATCTAAATCATGTATCCATTAGATAAATGGGATGCATTGTGGGTGATCCTCAGCAAGCTCGGTTGCCCAGCAAAATTCGTCAAACTGATCCAGCTCTTTCATATCAACATGACAGGGGAAGTCCTATCTGGTGGAGAGACTTCTGATCACTTCAACATCTCCAATGGTGTGAAACAAGGCTGTGTCCTCGCTCCGGTACTATTCAACCTATACTTCACCCAAGTATTATGAAATGCTGTGATGGATCTAGACCTGGGAGTCTACATCAAATACCGACTGGATGGCTCACTATTTGACCTTCGCCGCCTGACTGCAAAAACAAAGACAACAGAGAGACTCGTCCTGGAAGCTCTCTTCGCAGATGACTGTGCTCTCATGGCCCACCAAGAACATCATCTCCAAACCATTGTGGACAGGTTCTCCACCGCAACAAAACTGTTTGGCCTGACTATCAGCCTCAGCACAACAGAGGTGCTGCTCCAACCTGCACCAGGGAGGCCAACGAACCAGCCATGCATTATAATCGACGGCTCGCAGCTTTCTAACGTCAACACTTTCAAGTACCTGGGCAGCACCATCGCCAACGACGGGTCCCTGGACCACGAGATCGATGCCAGGATCCAAAAGGCCAGCCAGGCACTCGGGCGGCTGCGCTGCAAAGTCCTCCAACACAGCGGTGTAAGCACTGCAATGAAGCTCAAAGTGTACAACGCAGTGGTCCTCAGCTCACTCCTGTACAGCTGTGAGACATGGACACTGTACCGGAAGCACATGAAGCAGCTGGAGCAATTCCACCAACGCCCCCCCCCCCCCCCTCCCATGAGGATCCGATGGCAGGACCGAATCACCAACCAGGAAGTCCTCGACAGAGCCAACTCCACCAGCATCGAAGTCCTGGTCCTCAAACCCAGCTACGATGGTCTGGACACGTCATCCGCATGGACCCACTGCGAATACCAAGACAGGTATTCTATGGTGAGCTGTCAGCTGGACTCAGGAAACAAGGCCGACCAAAGAAAAGACACAAGGATCAGCTGAAGTCCAACTTGAAGTGGGCTGGCAGGACACCAAAGCAACTAGAACTCGCTGCCTCTGACAGAAGCAGCTGGCGAGCCCACATTAACCATGCCGCCGCCATCTTTGAAGATGAGCGACGTCGACGTCTTGCCGCTGCGCGTGAACGCCGACACCAGGCCACAACCGCACCTCCCGTAACAACTGGCGTCCCAGGCCCCATGTGCCACAGACTGTGCGCCTCAGCCTTTGGACTCCAAAGCCACATGAGGGTACATTGTAGATGAGACTGCACAAAGACAATCGTCATTCTCGGTCACCGAGAGACTACCACTATCCATTATAACTCTTCTTGCTATACAATGTGAGATGTTTGGTCTATGCCTAATTTCTGCCAAAATGCTTTTCAATTTTCCCAGTAATTTATGTTACTGAGTTATCTGAAAAACCTGGACCTTTGGGTTTATCCAACATGATTACTATGGAAATTTACTACTTTATAATGTTTACATAATGTATTCCATTGATCCACTACTCTATTTTGTAGCCAGTACCAGATTATTTTTATGATTAGTGCTTTATAATATAAAATCCAGTGCGGCTAAACAGCTTTCCTTAGAATTTTTTACTTGTTGCTTCTCTTGATATTCTTCATCTTTTATTTTCTAAATAAATTTTGTCACTATTTTCTTCTCACTCTCTGGTAATTTAATTGGTATAGCATTGAATAAATAAATGAATTAAAAGGTAAAATTGTCATTTTTTTATTGGCTTGGCCTGACTATGAACATTTAACATTTCTCCAATTGTTTTGATCTATTTTTATTCTTGTAACAACATTTTATAATTGTCTTTATGTAGTTGTTTGGTTTGTCTTGGCAATTATGTTCCCATGTAATTTTGTTATCTATGATTATTTTGAATGTAATTTATCTTTCTAGTTCATAGTCCCGAAATTTGTTGGAAATACACAGTAATGTTGATAATGTGTGTTTTATTTGATCCTGTAACATTGCTAAAGTCATTAATTATTTCAACTAGTTTTTTATAATTAATTCTCTAGGATTGTCTATATATACCCTCATAATTTGCAGTGGGAGGATTTTATTTCTTCATTGACTTTTCTAATTTCTTCAATTTCTTTTTCTTTTCTAATTGTTGTAGCTAACTTTCTGGTACAATATAGGATAATGTTGATAATGGGTATCTTCAATTCATTCTGGAGATTACTGGGAAGGCTTCAACCTTATCTTTGATATATATAATACTTGCTGATAGTTTTAGACACTTTGGAAAATTACTTCCCTAGACTATCAAAATGGATTTGGTCTTCCTTCCTTTTCTTGAGGTCTTTGTTAAAGATGATGAGTTAAAGGGTGAGCCACTTAACAGTCTTGAGAGATGATGTAATGATATTTTAGGACTGGCCAAGTCTCACAATGATCTAGCATGTGGAAGACCTGCCACTTCCTGTGACTAAATCTCTCCAGTTCATTTCTTATATGGATGTTTTTCAGTGATGAAGATATATTGTCATTACTGTAAGAAATCATTACTATTTTGTCCAGTCCATGTCTCCTATCTAGATGCTTATTTTGCTCATTCTTGGGACTCTGTTCTGGCTTTCACTCATGGATACATGGATTCAGCTACTGAAGCTTGGCCAGGCTCTCTGCTGGCATTGCTGGCTTCTCACCTTGCTGTGAATTATATGGCTTCTGATGAGATTGAATGGAGCCCATGACTACCTAAATTGTAGTAAGTAATCTATTTTAATAAATTGATATTTTTAACCCCAAAATACCACCTCCAGAGATGTCATTTGTCACAAAAGACCATTTAAAGGAATATTTCACTTCTTGTTCCTATTCTTTCTGGTGCCCTTAATAGGAATGAGTGTTGTATTTTATCAAAATATTTTTCTGCATTATTGAGATGGTTTTAACATTTTTGTTATTCTTGTTATTCATATGGTGAGTTATGTTAATATTTTCCCTAGTATTGACCCAGACCAGAGTTCCTCGATTAATCCTATATGGTCACAGTTTTTGATACTTTATGTTGTAATCTCCTTACTAGCATTTTATTTCATATTTTCTATCAATAATGAATAAAGAAAATATTCTAGTTTCCTTTTTTTGCTTATCCTGGTTTAGATATGAGCATTATATTTGGGTTATAAGAAGGAATTTAGTACAATTCCTTTGCCTATTTTTCCAAGTAGTTCATATATTGTTGAAATGAATTGCATTTTAAATGTGTGGAAAACTAATATTGAATTGAAATAATTGTAATATGAAATCTTTCTTAAACTTTCGATTGTAAAAGTTACTTAGTATCAAAGCTAAAGTAATTCATTCTCAAAGCTCAAGGGATTTTGTAGATATGGTTTTTGTTAGAAGCAAGTTAAAGACATGCTTCTTATTTCATCTGTTAGCAAGAACTTTCTTAGGAAAGAAAAGGCAAGAAATTCTAGATACAAAGTTGGACTATGATAATCCAGCAATGAGGATGACTGTGTTGGAAACCTTCATATGAACAAAGACATGCTTCTTCCTATGATTAATTAATGAAGAAGGAATTGAGGTCTCTTATTCTACCTCTTCAGAGACTATTTACCAGTCAATGATGTTTTGGGATGTCTAGGGAAGGGACTGAGTTGTGAAGTCAAAAGGAGTATCTATTGCACTTCTCTTGAGGAAATCCCATTTTTTTTTTGTTTTCCCCTGTTCTTTTGCCTTACTCTTTTGGTTCCCATTTGGAGTGTGGAGGAAGTCAACTGGCTAGTATCACTTGTCTTGTGATATTAATTAATAAATAAACTTATAATTAAGAAGTACTGTCTCTAGAAAATTTAAATCCTTAAAAATACTTGATAGAATTTACTTGTGGTGCTGGTGATTTTTTTCATAGATAGTTTATTCAATTCCTTTTTCTACAATATGATTATTTAAGTATTCAATTTCCTCTTTGGTTGATCTGGGCAATTTATAAATTTTGTAAATATTCATCTACTTAACTTAGCTTGTTACAATTACTGGCATATAATTGGGTAAATAGTTCCTAACAATTATTTTAATTTCCTCTTTCATAGTGGTACAATTTTTATTTTTGTTAATGGTAATTTTGTATTTTTCTTTATTGTTTTTAATCACATTAACCAATTTTTAAAATGAAATCAACTCTGAGTTTTATTTATTAGTTAAATGATTTTTTTTTACTTCCAATTTTTATAATATCTCCTCTGGTTTTCAGGACTTCCAATTTGATGTTTAATTGAAGATTTTAATTGGTTCTTTTTCTAAATGTTTTTCTTTGCATTTATTCATTTTATTGATGCAGTGTTTAGAGAAAAAAATTCCATGAATGTACCTTTTCTTACATTCACAAATTTTGGTATATTGACATGTTGTCATCATTATCTTTAATGTTATTATTTATTCTTTCTATGATTTGTCCCTTGACCCACTCATTCTTTAGGATAATATTATTTAGTGTCCAGTTATTTTTAATCTATGTTGTCACAATCATTATTGAATATAATTTTTATTGATTTCTGAATGAAGAGAATCATTAAATATTTCTACTTTTTTGCATTCAGTTGTCAGGTCTGTATGCTTTAATTGCAAAGTCAATTTCTGTGTAGATATCATGTACCACTGAAAAAAATAGTTCCAAGAGAAAAAAGTTTAGTAAAATGTAGTTTCACTACAAATCTCTTTTAATTCAATTTTCTAAAATATTTTTCTTTATCTGCGATTATGACTAATACCCCTGCCTGCTTTTTTTTTACTCAAGTCGAATCACACTAGGTTTTGCTCTAGCTCCTTACCTTTATTCTGTGTAGGTCTGTTTCTTCAAGTGTATTTTTTAGATACAACATATTCTAGGATTTGGGATTTTAATCCTCTCTATCATCTACTTCCATTTATGTAATTTCATATGATTTACATTGAGTTATGATTATTGTGCATTTCCCTATTTATCCTTCTCTTTCTCTCCTTTCCCCATGTCAAAATTCCATTTTCTTCTGACCACTTTCTTCTCCAACCTTTCCTCCATTCCTTTAGCCTCATTTCATTTTCTTAAGCCTTTCTCCTTTGACTTGCCTATAGAGTAGGGTAGATTTCTATGTCAAACTGAGTATTTTTGTTATTCCTTCTTTGAGCCAATTCTGATGAGAGTAAGGTTCAAGTTTTGCCTGCCACTTTCCATCTTCCCCTTCTTTGTAAAAACTCTTCTTTACACACCTATTTTATGTGAGATAATTTAAGTCATTCTACTCTCACCCTTCTCCCATTGTTTTTCTATTTATCTCATCTTCAAATTATTTCTTTTTATCATCACTTCATAGTTAACGCACACCCATGACCTCTGTCTATGTATACTCTCTTAATCTCCCCTAGAATGATACAATTATTAATAATTAGAACTATCATATTTCCATGTAGGAATGTAAAGAGTTTAACTTCATTAAATTCCTTATGAATTTTCTTTTATGATTATTTCTATATACTTCTCTAGAATCTTGTATTTGATAAAAAGATTTTATATTCAGCTCTGGTCTTTCAGAAATACTTGAAAGTGCTCTATTATATTAAATATATATTTCCCCCCCAGAAGGATTGCACTCAGTTTTGCTGGGTTGCTTATTCTTGGTTGTAATTTTAGTTCCATTACCCTCATATAATATTACATTCCAAGCCTTCCCATTCTTTAATCTAGAAGCTGGTAAACCTTGTGTTTTCCTTATAGTGGTTTGGCAATATTTGAGTTATTTCTTTCTGTTCCTTCCAATATTTTCTCTTTGATGTGAGATCTCTGGAATTTGGCTATTATATTGTTAGGAGTATTTTTTTTATTTTGGGATATCTTTCAGAAAGTGATTGGTGGATTAATTTTTAATTTCTATATTTCCATCCGGTTATGTAATTTTAGAATAGTTTCCCTGAATAATTACTCAAAATATGATTTCTAGACTCTTCTATTGTTCTCATGACTTTCTTGTAGTTCAATAATTATTAAGTTATATCTCCTCAATGTATTTCCTAAGCCATTGTTTATTATTATTTTTATTTTATAATGTGATAATTCACATCTTTTTTCATTATTTTGTCTTGGTTTTTCTGTTTTCTGGTACATCATTAGTCATGAGCTTCCATTTGTCCAATTCCAATTTTTAAGAAAATATTTTCTTCAGTAAGTCTTTGCACATCCTTCTTCCACATGGTCAGTCCTACTTTTTAAGATTTATATTTTAAAGTAAAGTTTTGTGCCTCTTTTTCCTTTTGATTTTTAAGTTTTTTTTTATTGTTTGTTCATTTTCTCAAGTTTTTTTTTTGGCTCTTTTACCATTTGGAAAAAATTTTTAAGGTTTTATCTTTAATATCTGTATACCTCCTTCTTTACCAAGCTGTTGACTCCACTTTCATTAGTTTGTTCTGTGATTCTCATTTATTTCCCCAATTGTTCATTTCCATTCTTATTTAATATTTAAAATCCCTTTTGATATATTCCAGAAACTATTTTTAGATCCAAGGTCATATGATATTTTTTCTTCAAAATTTTACATTTTGGTATTTTGTCTTCTAAGTTTATCTCAATATTATCTGTCATCATAGTAAACTTCCATGGCCAGTTTTGGGTTGTTTTTGCTCATTTTTCCATCCTATTATTTGTATATAACTTAATGTTAATATTGATGAGTATGCACAAAGATACTTATGCGTGAAGGAGATTTAAGTGGAAAAGCCGATGCACAGAGACAGTCCCCCTCTCTCGGCATTGGAAGCCTGGGTCCAGTGGCACGAAAAATTGTTACGTCTGGAGACTTCCTCAGCTGCATTGGATGGCCATGTTGTCTTTTGTGCTCCATCAAGCCCTGAGCACTCCACAGTGCTTTGCTGCGTTGCCCTCTCAGCCATTGAACCTTCTTATTGGTTTCTTCCGCCTGTTCCGCCAAGTAGTCTTCACATGCTGGGTGAGCAAAGCCCTGGTTCACCAGGGGTCGACGATGACCCGATGGCTGCCCTCACAAGGTTTAGCCGGCCTGTCGAAGCCATTGCCTGGGGTGTGGCCACTGCTGCATGCTAGCAGCTACTGGGAGCCACAAGGGAGACACTGGGTGTCAGGTGAGGGTCAGAGGCTGGAGAGCTGCCCTAAGAGGACACGACAAGCCCTCCATACCAGAGATGCTACCCCTCCCTGAGCACCCCATACACCCCATCAGGAATCACCAATCAGGAAGTCCTAGACAGAGCCAACTCCACCAGCATCAAAGTCATGGTCCTCAAAACCCAGCTACGATGGTCTGGACACGTCATCCGCATGGACCCACAGTGAATACCAAGACAGGTATTCTACGGTGAACTGTCAGCTGGACTCAGGAAACAAGGCCAACCAAAGAAAAGATTCAAGGATCAGCTAAAGTCCAACTTGAAGCGGGCTGGCATGACACCAAAGCCACTAGAACTCGCTGCCTCTGACAGAAGCAGCTGGCGAGCCCACATTCACCATGTCGCCGCCACCTTTGAAGATGAGCGACGTCGATGTCTCGCCACTGCGCATGAACGCCGACACCAGGCCACAACTGCACCTCCTGTGACAACTGGCATGCCATGTCCCATGTGCCACCTACTCTGCGCCTCAGCCTTTGGACTTCAAAGCCACATGAGGGTACATCAATAGATGATAATGCACAAAGACAATTGTCATTCTTGGTCACCGAGAGACTACCACTATAATGTTAATATTAGACTTTCCTCATTGATTGGAGGAATCCTTGTTCCATGCATCAGGTTTTTCATAATGCTGTTTTTATAGCTAGTTGTTGAAGTATTTATGCTTCTAGCACCTCCATGGTGGTACAAACTAAGGAGAATTGTGGACATTACTCTTGTGACCTACATACTCATTTGTGAGCAAATACAAGTGCAATTCTCTCACCTTGGAACTATAATCAGAGTCCCGAATCCCCTGTGACTACTAGCTCTAGCATGTTAATATTCCTCTTCACATTGCAACTACAATTTCAAATCACATATGGACAATGTAACAGAGTTCTACATAAAGGGCCAGTAAAGGTTCAACTGTAATCTTATTATAATTGATGGTCTGATGCCCTGACCATATGTAAGTTGCGAACTACAAAAGAGGTTGCCACTATTGATACAGCCACTTCTAAGGTCCCACTATTGGCTTGTTACATACAATCTACACTGCACTGCTCCAGGCTTAACAAATACCCTGGTGAAAAAGTTATTTCATTCCAGATCTCCTATGTTGCCTTGGACAAAAAATTTACTTCACCTTGACTTTATTTATTTATTTTTATTTAGATTCTTCCATTGCAAAATTCAATTTCAACAATTATCTAAAACTTTGGAAAGGATTTGGGGAAAACTTAGGTGAATTCATACCTTTTATTTTGCCATCTTGGTTCCACCTTGTCCCCTACATTCATTTTGAATTAATAAATCAACAAATGATTTAATGAGTATGAATAATTGAATGATTACTAGGTGCTAGGCACTATTCTTGCCATTATAATGTAATAAGTTAAAAGACAGCTTTTGTCCTCAAGATTATGCCATTGATAGAGTGATCACCTTTAATGAGTTATTTGGTCTAGGAAATGCATTAGATTTTGACTGTAATCATTAAGAAATTGATTGTTCTAACTTTTCCAAGAATTGTAAAATTGGTTTTTTCCCTGTTGGAAGGCCAACACCAAAATGAAATTGTCTCCACATTCCTTCCATTTCTATTTTACATAATATGAGAAGCTATATACTTCAACTTACTCATTTTATTTATTAAAATATAAGAGATTTGGAAGTTTTAATAAAATTGCCCGTGGTTTAGGCTAGAGTAAGATGTACTGTACATTCTTTTCTATGTTTTTTTGTTTCTTATTGGTTTAAGTATCAGCACCATATTTATGTCAGAAAAGAAATTGGGTAGAATTCCTCCATCAGCTATTTTGTAAATAGTTATGGAGTATTGGACTTAATTGTTATTTAAATGTTTGATTGAAGTCACTTGTGAATCTATGTGGCTTTGGTGCTTTTTTCCTTAGTTAATTCATTAATATCTAGTTCAATTTATTTTTCTGAGTTAGAATTGTTTAAGTATTTTATTTCATCACCTTTTAATATGTGCAACTTATATTTCATTAAATATTCATCTATTTCATTTAGATTATCAGATTTTTGGCATATAATTAGGCAAAATAATTCCTAGTAATTACTTTAATTTCCTCTGTATTAATTGTAATCTTACCTTTTCATTCTTAATATTGATAATTTTTTAATATTTATATCAAATTAATCAATGTCTTGGTTTTTCTTTACTTTTTAACAAATTGATCAATGATTTTTTATTTTATTTATTTTCAGAAAAAAAAAACTTACTTGATCTTATTTATTAATTGAATATGTCTTACTTTCAATTTTATTAATCTCTATTGATATTCAGGATTTCTAATTTGGTGTTCAATAGGAGGATTTTAATTTGTGCTTTTCCTATTCCTTTAAATCATGTATTTAATGAATTAACATGTTCTTTTCCTGTTTTATTGATGTAAGTGTTTAAAAACGTAATTTTCCTCTAACTACTACTTTGGCAGAATCCCAAAAATTTTTGGTATATTGTCTCCTTGTTGTCATTCTCTTTAATGAAATCATTGATTGTTTCTATGATTTGTTCTCTGACCCACTCGTTCTTTAAGATAAGTTTATTTAGTTTCCAATTAATATTTAATATTTTTCCAGCCTCTTTTTGATTATAATTTTTATACCAATATGATCTAGAAAGGATGTATTTGATATTTAAGTTTTTCTGTTTTGGGTTTGAGAGGCTTTTTATATCTCATTACTTGAAGAATTTTTATGAAAGTAGATCAAAAGTCCTTTTAGTTCTGCAAGGGAACTTATTGTCTTCCTGGACAAATACCATTATTATCTATATTGGGAAATGGGAGACTAAAGAGAGGTATTTTTTTTTCTGAAAGAAGAGTAATTCAAGTTTAGATATTTAAAAAATTAATATTGAGTGTGAAGATCACATCTTAGTTTATTTCTACCTTTAAATTGCTACCTTTAAATATGACCTTATGAAGCAAATAAATGAATAAATAAAAGTTCTAAAGATTTTTGAAAATTTAGGTGATAGAATGAAAATGTATTTTCAAGGATATTAGTATTGGAGAATTTTATAAATTGAATCACTCAGGAGGAAAGCACACAGTAGGAAAGTTAATTATAAGCATATTGGATTAATTCAGGTGTGAATGACAAGGTTTAAGCTAATTTGATATCAAAGAGAGACAATGGATAATATATAAAAAAGTGGTGAAATAATACAAAGGGGAAGTAGCCCATACTAGTGAGTGAGTAGATTTTCATTAAATACACATTAATGCAGTTTTATCAATATTCAAGATGCAATTCATGGGGAAACAAGACAAGATATGGTTTGAGATCATAGATGAATGCATTGTAAGAATGGTGGTGCCTCAAGGAAGAATAGGACAGTTGATGTGGATTTGTAGAAGAAGCTGATGATGTGGGATTTTCATATGATATTTTAATTTTTATTTATAGAGCCTTTCTGGAAGTTTCACATTCTGGGATAAATACATTATCCTTGTCTTCAAATGTGACGGTCCATCAAAAAATCAATTTTGCATATAGTTCAATCCATAGAGAAAAAATATAAGGATATGAATATTTTTCCATGGTTACATGATTCATGTTCTCTCCCTCCCCTCTTTCTTTCCCCCTCCCAGAACTAAAAAGCAATTACACTAGGTTATACATGTATTATTGCTCAAAACCTGCTTCCATATTATTCATATTTGTAAAAGAGTGATCTTTTAAAAACCAAAACCCACAATCATATACCCATCAAACCATGTGATCAATCATGTGTTTTTCTTCTGTATTTCTACTCCCACAGTTCTTTCTCTGGATGTGGACAGCATTCTTTCTAATAAGTCCCTTATGATTATCCTGGATCATTGAATTGCTACTAGTAGCAAAGTCAATTACATTTGATTTGCCACAATGTATTAGTTTCTGCGTACAATGTTCTCCTGGTTCTGCTCCTTTCACTCTGCATCACTTCCTGGAGGTCGTCCCAGTTCACATGGAATTCCTCCAGTTCATCATTCCTTACAGCACAATATTATTCCATCACCAACAGATACCACAATTTGTTTAGTCATTGCCACCACAAAGAGTGTGGGGATGAATATTTTTGTATGAACATTGTTTTTTCTTTATTATCTCTTTGGTGTACAAACCCAGCAGTGGTATAGCTAGATCAAAGGGCATGCAGTATTTAGACTCTTTGGGCATAATTCCAAATTGCTTTCCAGAATGGTTGGATCAATTCAGAATATCCACCAGGAATGCATTAGTGTCCCAATTTTGCCACATCCCCTCCAACATATATTAACTTCTTTTATTGTCATATTGGCCAATATGCTAGGTGTCAGGTGGTACCTTAAAGTTGTTTTGATTTGGATTTCTTTAATCAGAAGGAATTTAGAACACTTTTTCATACGATTATTGATAGCTTTGATTTTTTCATCAAAAAAATCCATTCATATCCCTTGACCATTTATCAATTGGGGAATAGCTAGATTTTTTTTTTTGTAAATTTTAATAATTCCGTATATAGTTGGGAAATTAGATCTTTGTCAGGGATTTTGTCATATTTTTCCCCAGTTTGTTGCTTTCCTTCTGATTTTGGTTGCAAAGGTTTTGTTTGTACAAAACATTTTTAATTTAATATAATCAAAATTACCTGGGTTCTAATATGGCCTCAGACACTTCCTAGCTATATGATCCTAGGCAAGTCATTTAAACCCAATTACCTAGCCCTTACCACTCTTCTGCCTTGGAAACAATACAAAGTATTAATTCTAAGATGGAAGGTAAGGGTTTAAAAATATAATCAAAATCATTTATTTTACAACTTATAATGTTCTCTCTCTTTTTTGGTTTTAAATTCCTTTCTTTCCCATAGATCTGACAAGTATACTATTCTATGTTCCTCTAATTTTTTGTGATTTCACTATTTATATTTGTCATTTAGCCATTTTGAATTTATCACTGTATAGGTTATGAGCTGTTGATCTAATCATAATTTTTCCTATACTGTTTTCTAATTTTCCCATTGTAAACCTCAAAATTTCTTAGACTTATAAAATTTCCTATTGATAGTGGGTCTTGACTATTGGAATGTGAACACATTCCAATAGTCAAGACCCACTATCAATAGGAAATTTTTCAAGTATGAAATTTCCCAATGGTGAAATTTCCAACATTTATAAGTCTAAGAAATTTTGAGGTTTACACCATCAAATTTGTCAAATAGTGACTTCTTGTCCCAAAAGCTGGGATCTTTGCATTTATTGAACACTAGCTTGCTGAGGTCATTTATACCTAATTTATTCTATTGATCCATCTTTCGGTCTCTTAGCAGAAGGATGTACCATATTGTTTTTATGATGACTGTTTTATAATATAATTTAAAGTCTGGTACTGCTATGTCTCTATCCTTCTCATTTTTTTTTATTATTTCTTAAGATATTCTCCATCTTTTGTTCTTACAGTTAAATTTTGCCATAATATTTTTCTCATTCTATAAAAAAATGTTTATTGGTAGTTTAATAGTTATGGCACTGAATAAGTAAATTAAATTATGTAGGATTGTCATTTTTATTATATTAGCTCATCCTGCCCATGAGCACCTAATGCTTTTCTCCAATTATTTAGATTGAGTTTTAATTGTGTGAAAAGTATTTTGTAGTTGTGCTCATATGATTCCTATTTTTCTTGGTAGATAAATTCCTAAATATTTTAAATGTCTAGAGTGATTTTAAATGGAGTTTCTCTTTCTAATTTTTGCTGCTCAGTTCTGTTGGAAATATATATTAATGCTGATGATGTATATAAGTTTATTTCATGTCCTGCAACTTTGCTGAAGTTGTTGATTATTTCCATTAGCTTTTTGGTTGAATCTCTAGGATTCTTTAAGTAGACCATCATGTCATCCACAAAGAGCAATAACTTGGTCTCTTACTTGCCTATTTTGATGCCTTCAATTCCTTTATCTTCTCTAATTGCTACTGCTAGTGTTTCTAATACAATATTAAATAATAGAGGTGATAATGGGCATCCTTGTTTCACTCCTGATCTTATTGGGAATGCATCTAGTTTATCCCCATTGCAGATGATGTTTGCTGATTGTTTTAGATAGATACTGTTTATTATTTTTAGGAAAGACACTTCTATTCCTATGCTTTCTAGTGTTTTCAATAGGAATGGGTGTTGTATTTTGTCAAAGGCTTTTTCTGCATCTATTGAGATAATCATGTGATTTTTGTCAGTTTGCTTGTTGATGTGGTCAATTATGTGGATGGTTTTCCTAATATTGAACCAGCCCTGCATTCCTGGTATGAATCCCACCTGATCATAATGAATAACCCTCGTCATCACTTCCTGGAGTCTTTTTGCTGATATTTTATTTAAGTTTTGCCATCTATGTTCATTAGTTCATTAAGAAAATTGGTCTGTAGTTTTCTTTCTCTGTTTTTGTCCATCTGGGACAGATTCTTCACTGTAGCCAGCAGGGCCAAGTGTCGCCAGCCAGGTGGTCCCCCAAAATTCCTCCCTGCCCATCATTGTCAGAGCCCTGAACCTCATGTGTTGGGTCAGAGGTGTTCCCCTCAGGGCTGCAGCCTCTGCCCAGGGTTCATGGGACAAACCTAGCCTTATCATAGGTCTCAGTGAGGTAGGAGAGGGAGGGTGTTCAGCCAGCCTATCTCTCCTTTATCACATTAAAATAGACTGTCTCTGAGTATCGTTCAAATTGTTTTCAGCAAGAGAGTCCTGTGACTTCTTCTTATGGGATCTGGATTTCTGTTTTCCTTGAAGCACGTTTTTAGCAAATGGTGTGGAAAGATTGTTGGAAAGAGTGTGGACTTTTGGTGTTCCTAAGCTGCCATTTTGGCTCAAGGATATTTTTAAAGGAGGAGATTTCTTTTATTTTTTGTTTACTTTTGCCATTGCCATAGATATGGTCAAAATGCATTATAAAATGTTCTGTGGTCTTTTCTGCCCTATTTCTCTTATATCTTTCTGCCTTTATTTACTTAATTCACCTTGGTGAAAAAATAGTAGTAAAAAGAAAGATCCAAAACAATATAATATATTTTCACATAATTCAGATGCATATAAACCCCATGGCAGAATGCAAGTGAAATCAGAAAGTAACACTTAGCGTTTCTCTGACTTTTGTTCCTAATATGTGGTATAACATAATATATGAACCTATGATGATAAGAAAGATGAAGTAAAAATAGTTGGGCATTGTTCAGTCATTAGTCCTTGTAAGGTACAGACTAGGCAGCAGCCAGACGTTAGTACCCAAAACACAGAGAATCAAGATTATATTAAATCAAGCACCCGCATTATTCATGAGATTTGATTTGAGGAATGAGACATGATGAGAAGAGCTACAATTGAGGTTCAGTCTGATTGTCCCTAATTTTCTGGCAATGTCCATGAATTTGCTTATATTCAGAAGGATTAACACGAAAGCTTTGGCATTCACTGCCACTGTGGTGTGCTACGAGGGAATTTTGTAAATAAAAAAAATATTTAATATTACAATTCACTGCACTTTTGTCTCTTTGACAATATAGTGGTAGAATTAGTTGTCTTGACTGCAAATTTATTTCTCTCCCCATTTTATTTTTGTTAGTGGACACAACTCATATTTATTTTCCATTTTCTCTTTGGATTCCAATTGGTCCGCAGAATGTTCCTTCAATTCTGATAATATTGCATGGTTTTATTTCCATCTAAAACTATTTTCAATCACTGCTATTTAAAACAGAATCCTCTGAAATAGCATATGTCTGCCCTCTCACAACTGAGAGGTACTGAGCCAACTCCCTCTGGCTTTCAGAAACTAATTCCTACTGGGTATTAAATTGAATATTTGTTTGTCTTGTTCTAGATCCTTAGTGGTAAGTTGGGACTAATTTATCATCTATGCTGAGTCCTCACCTCAACAGAACAAAGTGAGACATGTTAGTTTACTTATCTATTTTAATTCCAGTTGGTTGACTATGGAGGTTGCAGTTGGTTCTTGAATTCAGAGTCTCTGAAACTTTTTAATTGGCCTGCAAATATTAGTATATACTATGTGTTAAAGGATTTTTTTTTTCCTTTGGAAAATTTTATTTAATTAGTCAATTTAGAAAATTTTTCCTTGGTTACAAGAGTCATATTCTTTCCCTCCCCTCTCCCTTCCCCCTCCAGTAGCCTCCTTGCAATTCCACTGGGTTTTACATGTGTCCTTGCTGAAAACCTATTTCTACATTGTTGATGTTTGCACTAGAGTGATCATTTAGATTCTATACCCCAATTATATCCCCTTTGACCCCATGTGATCAAGCAGTTGTTTTTCTTTTGTGTTTTTGGTCCCACAGTTCTTCCTTTGGATGTAGATAGGGTTCTTTCTCAAAAATCCTTCCAGATTGTTCTGGATCATTGCATTGCTACTAGTAGGGAAGTCCATTACATTCAATTGTACCACAGTGTATCAGTCTCTGTGTTTTCCTGGTTCTGCTCCTCTCACTCTGCATCAATTCCTGGAGGTCCTTCCAGTTCACATGGAATTCATCCAGTTCATTATTCCTTTGCGCACAATAGTATTCCATCACCATCATATACTACAATTTGTTCAGCCATTCTGTAATTGAAGGGCATCCCTTCATTTTCCATTTTTTTGCCACCATAAAGAGCGCAGCTATGAATATTCTTGTAGAAGTCTTTTTCCTTATTATCTCTTTGGGGTACAAACCTAGCAGTGCTATGGCTGGATCAAAGAGCAAACAGTCTTTTATCACCCTTTGGGCATAGTTCTAAATTGCCCTCCAGAAAGGCTGGATTAATTCACAACACCAGCAATGAATTGATGTCTCAATTTTGCCACATCCCCATGAACATTCATTACTTTCTTTTTCTGCCATGTTAGCCAATCTTCTGGGTGTGAGATGGTTCCTCAGAGTTGTTTTGATTTGTATTTCTCTGATTATAAGAGATTTAGAATACATTTTAATGTGCTTATTAATAGTTTAGGTTTCTTTATCTGAAAATTTCCTATTTGTGTCCTTTGCCCATTTATCATTTGGGGAATTGTTAAATTTTCATACAATTGATTTAGCTCTTCATAAATCTGAGTAATTAGATATTTTTCAGAGGCTTTTGTTATGAAGATTGTTCCCCAATTTGTTGCTTTCCTTCTTATTTTGGTTGCATTGTTTTTGTTTTGTAAAGATTGTATTTGGCTATCCCCTGATTGTAATAATGAAGATACTTAGCTCTTCCTTTATTGTGAAGATTAAATATCAATCCCCTGATTGTAACAATGAAAGTATTTAGCTCTTTCTTTATGGAATTGTAATCCCCAATCTATTTTTACCTTTAAATCCCCAAAAGTGTTAACTCAGTATTTGAAGTAGATCTACCCATTTTAATATACAAAAAAGTAACAAACTACTGGTGTGAACTAAATGCTAAAGGTGTGAACTAAATACTAAAGATGTAAACTAACTACAAAAGGTGTGATATAACCAAAAAGGTATATTATAAACAAATACGGTGTGAACACCCATTTCATGCATTGAGTGGGAGGTCTGTGACCCATGTGTGAATGAGTGGAAAGTCCTGGATAGAAGCCTCTGCTGTGATTGGTAGGTGTGAAATCTAGTGGAAAAGAAGAGTCCTGGGTCTACACTGCCTTCATGTTTACCCAGAAGTCTTTTTTTTAACAGAATTAACAATTCCTCTTTATTGACTGATAATTTCTTGTTGGTGTGATTAAAATAACTTTTGGTAAAAAGACATGAATAAAGGGTACCTTTCACAGCCATATCAATTTCCCATTATCCTTAACACATCAAATATATAGGCATAGTAAAGACATGATACAATTAATGATGGTCTTTGGACCAAGAAGTCTTGAGTTAAAATGCTGTTTATGGCATTTTCTTGTGGTGTTCCATATGTAAGTGATTTAATTTCTTTGAGAGTTTTTCAACAATTTTCAAATGAAGATAATAAATACTAGAGCACTTACTTCCCAGAGCTTTTGTGACTCTCAAATGAAGTAATTTAAGTAAAACATGTTGAAAACATCAAATCACTATATAAATGGCAGCTATTGTTAATATTGTCATAATTTATTTCTCATAGAACACCAAATGTATCAACTACTGATATTTATTTCCTTTCATCACATAGGATCTTTCTACCTTATGAGAAATTTTTTTTAATTTTACATTTAATTTTAAATTTTAATAATTAATGATGATGATGATATTGATGATGACTAAAATTTATGTTTGACAACCATCTTCTACACATTATGAAATTTGAGCATCACAAAAACTCTGTGAGGCTTGAATCTGATACCATCATCCCCTGTGAAAAACTGGAACTCATAGTTTATTATCATGCCCAATGCCATGTAATTAGTAAGTATCAAAAGGTAATCTGCAAATCTAATTTTTCTCACCCTTAAATGTAGAACTACAATTCATTGTCACGTGGCTTCTAATATATGATGAGATATTCTGTCTGGGAATTTTTTATCAGAGTATTCTTTGCCCATAGTAAGCCTTCTACAAATTGTGCTCATTGGTGATGAGGATAGTCCTATAGTGTTATTATTATCTTCTAAATCCTTATTAAATTATGTAGAAGATTAATATTGAATTAAGATTTTTTTTTTTGTGAAATAATTTCCCCATTAGCCCACCCTCACTTGAGGTCAGGTAGAAAGAATTTCTCCCCCTCATTGGGAAACTAGATAGGGCCATCCTTTCTTTTCTTAATATTTTAAAAGGATAAGGATTAAGGGCCGGGCTAAGCAGGGTGAACCCTGACCCACTTGAAAAGATTAAGGGAAGTCATCAAGTTCTACCAGCCTTGGTGAGTTGATTAAAATAGGTTAGCCAAGCCACTTGGAAGGGAGGAGAGAGTGAGTGTGCTGGCATTTTCCTAGTATGGAAACAAAAAAACCCACCTGCTCCTATGACAAATTAATAAGGGAAAAATTAAGATCACTAAGTCCACATCTTCA